>NC_064864.1:26968036-27268036 GCF_024139225.1 Suncus etruscus
GTTAAATATTAAATAAGCTTAAGTCGATAAGGAACAACTAGGGCTAAGAGTACTATATTAGACATTGTACATCAACACCATAAAGATTAACACTTGTAACCATGTTACCTAAATTATTATTTGTTTTAAATTATAAAAAGTGCATAGTAGCACAATAATACAATCTGAGACTTGGGGACTGGGAAAATAGCTCAATGGTGAAACATTTACTTTGTGGGTTCCTGAATTTGAGCTCAAGCACAAGAACAAAAAAAATAAACAACAGAAACAAAACAAAAGCATATGGAATGTAAAATTTATTCAACTTTTCTATCTAACATTTTATTTGCTATCATATTTTATACAAAAATATCATAGTGAATACCTTTATAGAAACTTTATTATATGATATAGCTTATGATTTCCAAGGCAATACCAGTTTTTGTCTATATATTTGCTTAAAATCATAAATATAGGGGCTGGGGATATAGCACAGCAGCAGGGCATTGGCCTTGCATGCATCTGACCAGGACGGACTGTGGTTTGAATCCAGGCACCCCTTATGGTCCCCCAAGCCAGCCAAGAGTGATTTCTGAGTGTAGAGCCAAGAGTAACCCCTGAGTGCCGCCAGATGTGATCCCAAAAACTAAGAAAAAAATCATAAATACAAGTGACCTGTTTCTTAGAACCAAAGACTGAAGCTAGAACATATCACAATTAATTGAAAAAACCTAACCAACACTGGGAAAGTGTGCAGTAAAGTCTTGCTAATGGAAGTCCTCTAGCTTAACTGTAAATCTTTGACTGGAATCATAATAAAGTGAGTTAAAAAGCAGCTGGGTACAGCATACAAAATATTATATTAATAATTTGCTAATTTCTCAAAATATATATTACTGTATACACTATACTTATTAGTATTATTTTACTGAAATATAATATATGTAATAAAATCAATGCTATAAATAAATATTAGCACACAATCACTGTTATAATCTAGGGTATAATAAAATTTACTTTCAAAACTTTTTTATTACCTCCAAATTCTATCTCATAGTCATAACATTTAAATTTATTTGAATGAAGAAATGAGGGAATAGAGGTCAAAGAGACAGTTCAGGGCTTCAATGACTTGCCTTACATTATGTCTATCCTGGTTCAAGTCTCAGCATGACCTGTGCTCCCCCTAGCACCACCAGGGGTCACTCTGAGTATAGAGCCAAGAATGGTCTCTCAAAAAAACAAACAAAACTAGATATAAATAATAATAAACAAATGTAAAGAAATAAACCTATCATATGATTCTATTTTTAAAATAAATTTTATGACTCAAAGGAATAACCTAATTAATAGTCTAATATTTATGTTCTAATAGCATATCCCTTCTATATTTTGATAACCTCTTATGCATGTATGATTATTTTTGAGGGTTTGGGGGACACACTTGCAGCTCTCAGGGGTTACTACTGGCTTTGTGCTCAGAAATCGCTCTTGGCAGGCTCAGGGGACCATATGGATGCCAAGGATAGAACCCTGGTTTGTCCCTGGTCGGCTGCATGCAAGACAAATCCCCTACTGCTGTGCTATCATTCTGGTCCTGCTTGTACAATATTAAAAAGTATTTATTCACATACTTATTTGGCCTAGAAAAATAATGATTCCATGCATCAATTTAAAAATAAAAGTGATTTTTAAATTTACAGTGCAGGGGTCAGAGAGATAGCAAAGCTGGTAAGGATTTTGCCTTGCATTTAGATGACCTTGGTTCATTCCTTAGTACCACATATGATCTCCTGAGCACCATCAAGAGTGACCTCTAAGCACAGAAACAGGAGTAAGCCAGACCACTGCCGTATATGATACCCACCTTCCCCACAAAATCACAGTACAAAAATATGGGGTACTAATGTTATAAAGTATGAAATCAAGTGACATCCTAGTTTGTAAATGTAAGAATTTTATGTGTCCAAGTGAAAAAAGAATTTTCAACCAAATAAGCACACATTTATTTATTTATTTTTAGTACTAACAAAACAAAAATGAGGCTTCTAGAGAAATAGTCCTGTGTATGGCCAAGAGAGACTGTAATAAAATTATCAGAAAATGATGATGATCTTTGGTTCAATCAAGGGAGTGGAAGTGGTGTTAATAATGATGAAGTATATGTATTATGGCTGCTCAGAAGCATAGGAGCCTGCAGATGAAGAGGAGAGACTTCAAGGTTAAATATTTAATGATTTTGATGATGTGGTTGAAATCAAAGGATAATATCCATTTCTACCACTATTAATCTATTCCCAGAGGATATCTCTACTCAACAAAACCTAGAAAAGGAGAACTATATAAAGAACCCACAATTAGGTAGAAAGTAGTTATGAAGTAAGTGAAGTTATTTGAACACGGTAGTTCTCTGCATCTGTGTATACTTTGACTTTTTTTTATCCTCTAAATCTTCTGACTGCTATTAGAAGCACCAAAGGAATTTAAATAGCTTCTAGAAAGATCATTATGATGAGCTGGTGGACTTGACTTCATCGACTATGTGTCCTCTTCTCACAGAAAGTTAACATTTTCTTTATTCATCTTTAGTTATATCTCATTAAACATAATAGCTAGAGGATATGCAAATATTGGTAGATAAGCTTTTAAACATTTTTGAAGCACAGAGTCCTGTAATACCATCACTCTAAATGAAGTGATCATATGTTAAGCATATTTTCTATCCCTTTGTTACAGATTTGCTTTGACACCTACATGTTGAAAATGATTTCCCAATTGTAACTTCCAATAGTCCCCAAAGCAGGAAACATCATCTGACATGGGCTTTGTTCTACACAGAAACAGGTGTTTTAAAATGATAATAGAAAAATTTCAGGAGCCTTATCTAGGGCACAAACAGTGAAAGTTTTGAATTTGCCAAGTTCTGTATTAGTGTGTCTAGCAGTTTATTAGAATATAGTGGTTGATCCTTGAAAAAGGCAAGGCAAATCCCCTGTCATTTTATTTATAAATGCCCCCACCTTTTAGTAGAAATTTAGTAGTTTTTTTCTTTTAAAATTTAAGTATTGACTACAATGATAGAAGAAAGCAGAGTGATTTTGAAGACCTAAGGAAGTAAAGAACAATACAAGGAGGAAGATAAAAGTCTTATTGTCCTACCTTATTGAATAGCTACATTCTAAATGTCTTTTTCCCCTAATTTTTATTATAAAACAGTGATTTCTCAAGTTGTTCATAATAGTCATTTTAGACTTGAATGTTCAACCACCAACCCCATCACCAGTGTGACCATCTCTTTACTAGTATCCCAGTCACTCACCTACCAACATTGTCTCTATGCAGGCACAAATAAATTTACTTCATATTGCTTCTTTCAACTCAAAGGCAACTAAATTTATCAAATATTAGATCAACACAGGCCAATTTGAAATGATTGTTATATCTCTTCATGGTATTACCAAGGTCAGTGTCTAAGAATTTACTTGGCTGTAGCGTGGTGCTGTTTTCTGTGCTACTGGTTAGATTCACAGAGATGAATTACTGTGTATGTATACACACATATATATATGGTAGATTGCTATCTATCTTCAGATTCCCTGTGATTGAGGTTGCTTGAGGTTGCACTGTCCAGGACTTATAGCTCTAAAACAAATTTGGTGGCCTTTTCTATGGGAAGATGGCCATCATTTTCTTCAGAGCATGGTAGCAGAGGTGGGCCATTTTTTTTTCCTGTACCCCTGAGCCGTTTTTCTGCTGTGAAGACAGTGGTGGTAGACAGGGACTTCCAGGGTCTCCAATGTTACTTTGAGTTTAGGAGAGCTCGACACCACCTTCCAAATGTCTTTTGATACTGATACCCATTGTATTGAGAGAGAGAGAGCAAAGGAGACAGCAGAGGCTCCAGACTTTTTCTTGAGGTCTTTCTCACTTCCCAATAGTGGGATAGCTCCAATTAGAATTTAATTCTTAGTGATTTGAACTCTAGCACTTTGTTATTTTACTTTTGTCTTAAACACTTGTGCTCCCTTTTCCCATTTTCTATGTAAGGGAATTAATTTTAATTGCATTTTGGGCCATCTATATCCTCTTAGTATGGGCCTTTTCTGAGCCTCTCTAGACCAATATGTTCATGACACTGAGTTTGCCTGACTAAGATCCTTAGAGAGGAACAGAGGAAGAAAAATAGTTATAGGAAGAGAGGGAAAGGCACTACATAATAGATGTATGTTAATTAATGAAATTAATTTTATTTATTTTTTTATAAGTCAGAGAGAGAGAGAAAAACACAGAATGGTCTCACTCATCTATGGGTTTTAAGAAAAATGAAAGAGATTCTTGCAATAATAATTTTCAGACACAAAAGAGAAAAGAGCTGGGAGTTCCAGCTCACCTCACGAAGCTCACCGCAGAAAGTGATGAGTTTAGTTAGAGAAATAACTACATTTTGAACTGTCCTAATAATGAGAATGTATGAGGGAAATGGAAAGCCTGTTTAGAGTATAGGCGGGGATCGGGTGGGGAGGAGGGAGATTTGGGACATTGGTGATGGGAATGTTGCACTGGTGATGGGTAGTGTTCTTTACATGACTGAAACCCAAACACAATCATGTATGTAATCAAGGTGTTTAAATAAAATATTAAAAAAAGAAAAAAAATTAAAAAATTAAAAAAAAGAAATTAATTTTATTAAAAAAATATCTAAAGAACTAGAAACCAAAATTTTAGAGTGCAAACAGAATTTGACAAAAATATTGTGCAAATATCTCTTTTGTCACTTATCAAACTTGTACAGTTGGATAAGTTATTTAACAATTTGTTACTTCTTATTTGTACATAAACACTGACAGTTAATAATTATTCTTTTCTTATTGTACTGTTTTGTGAACTACCCTAAATATCTAACAAACTCCGAGGAGAATGCCTAGAATACAAGAAATGACTAATAAACATTGTTTCCTCCTCTTTTCTTCTTTGGTGCTGATTTATAATCTATTTTGGTATGTTTGAAGTCATTCTTTTCCTTAGAATTTTTTGGATTCTATATCTATGTGTCTCTGGTTGCCTACCTGAGAGTCTGTAACCCCAAATTAGCAATACTGAATCTGTTGCTATGGCTACTGCTATCCTGTGACTTCAGGTAGTGATAAAGCCACAGGAGGCAGCATCTGTGCTTTCATGCAGATGTCATCAAAACCACAGAGAAGAAGGGCCAACCTTGTGCGGACAGCAGGGTGGGAAATCCTGGGCCTTTTGTGAGAAAGGGTTGAAATACAATGTGTGGTACATGAGCCTTACATGCCAGGCCCGTACCACATGACTTTTCCAAATGAGGATTTACTCCATTTTGGACATTCAAACACAAATTTATTTTTCTTGCATTGCTTTTTCTTCTTTTCAAAACCTCAATTTACAATCCTATTTTTTCATTAAGTTGAACATAATGAAAAATTGGAGATAACCTCTTTTCCTTTCATTAAAGTTATTGAATTAGTTTATAGAAGGCAGCAAAATGCATACATGTTTTTTTACTAGGCCATACCATATGCTATAAACCTTTTTTGGGTAGGATATGGGATGGAGGTGTCTAAATATTGTGAATAAGACAAAGTGTACACAACTGACTTAAACCAGAAATGACTAATCAATCATGTCCAAATCCTTATCCTGAAAGGCCGAAAAAAAACCAAAAAAACATAATTACCTAGCTAACCTTGCGTTCTCTACTTCATTTAACCTAATTAAATTTTATTATCTTCCTAATAATTTTTTGACAAAACTGGCATTTATTCCTTTTACAGAAGTTATGTTTCGAGTTCACAGAGTTAGTAAGCACTATTTTTATCTGTTTAGTTAACTTCCAGTGATATGGAACTAGTATGTTCAGTGCAGAACAATTCACCTGTGTGGAAATATGCAGAGTATTCTTTACCGCTTCTTAGAGTTGTTCCAGATTCTTTCCCACATCAATATGGTATTCAGTACTGAAATACTGAATTTCAGGATTACTAGTCTTTGAAAAATATATCTAGGGAAGCAGAGAAAGAAGTGCATATTGCCTGTGGCATTTTATGCCTAATGCAAAGTACTATATCCCGCAGTTCCTAGAATATAAATTTATTTTTACCACTTCTTAGAAGGTGTAGTTACCAGTCACACATCATAGAAAAATGTACACTTTCCAAACCAACCCTTGCTTTTGTAGCTTGACTATAAGGAAACAGAAAAACATGGTAAAAAGAAAGTGATCTTTAGACCATATGACAATCGGTATAGAAATCCTGAATACTTACAATATTATGATTTAGCTGCATCTCGAAAGGAGGTAGAGAAGGCTCTCCCTGCAAGGGTTGAAGTCACACTGGGCATGTGAAGTCTGTGCCTGCCAATCTGTATGCACACACACTCTGTTTCATAATAGTTTTATAATTTGGGAGATGGGTGGGCCGCACTCGGTGACGCTCAGGGGTTACTCCTGGCTATGCACTCAGAAATTACTCCTGGCTTGGGAGACTATATGGGGACGCCAGGGTTTCGAACCGCGGTTGGTCCTAAGCTAGTGCGTGCGAGGTAGATGCCTTATGGCTTGCGCTACTGCTCCTGCTTCTCAGACTAGTCTATTTTTGTTCGGCCACACCTGGCGACGCTCAGGCACATTGCTTGTGCCTAGTAGTGCGTGGGAGAAATTTTGCAGTGTCACTTGTGGAACCTGAGAATCCTGCATGCACAGCTTGCTCTCAAACCATTCACATATATCCCTGACCTCAATATTAGTCCTTTATGATTAAACAAACAACATTCTGATAAAATAATTATTTCATTTTTCACATTCATGACTTTAACGTGTACTTAAGCATATATTCACTTTTACATGTTTATTTTCCATATTCAGTCTAACAGCCATTTATGAACAATGAAATATTTTACTTAAACTTCCTAATACTGATTGGCATATAGATACCTCATAGTAGATATCCCTTTCATTTGTTATACTCCTTTCCAAAGAATAGACTAATCAATCCACTTCTCTCTTTTATGTACAGGCTGATTTTTATTGAAAATTATAATATCTTCAAATAACAACTTCTTGTGAAGACTAGAAAGATGAGCATTTACTCAATCAATGAAATTACATTTTAATGTTCTTTCTTTCTTTAGGGGATTAATTATTTGATTAAATACAGAAGAAAATAAACCAAAAACTTGGCTGAGAAAAACACACCTGACTATGGAGAAAGTGAAGCAAGAGAGAATTGTGAACATGGAAAATGAATGTTGTACTGATTTGTAGAATCGAAATTAGAACATTAGAAACATGAGTGTTCAAAGTCTATCACACTTAATATCAGTTGAATTATTAATGATAAATGAGAATCTCAAAAAGTACAGTATATCTACGGTCCTCTCTGAAAGTATAGCAAGTGAGATTCTCGCTGTGCATGCAGTTGGTCTGGGTTTTATCTCCAGTAGCCCATATGTTCACCCAAGCATTTTTAGGAGTGATCCTTGCAAGCAAAGTAAGCTCTGAGTATAGTCAGATGTGGCCCAACACCACCCCACTATATATATATATAAAGTTTTTTTAAACTTTATTCATTTATTGATTGATTCAATGATAAATGGGTTTTGGGTTAGACCCAACAGCATTCAGGGGTTACTCTTGGCTCTGCACTCAAAAATTGCCCCTGAAGGCTAGGGAACCATATGGGATGCCGGGAATTGAATTTTCTTTTCCCAGTTCTTTTCCCAGTTGCCCTCTCAAAAAGATTTTAAATTCTACTTTCTTGGCTTCAAAATAAAATAGTCTCTATTTCTGAAAAGATAAGACTAAATCTCCACAATGCCAAGGCCTAAGAACAATCACCCTGATATCAGAATTATAATCTAGAGTGTGTGCTGACTGATCATATTAATTATAAGTAATTATATTTCAATATTACACAATGACCCTTAGGGTCTTTACTCAATGGATAAGTAGAAAATCTTGATATACACACTTAAGTTACCTTGGCATGACCCAGTGTGAATAGAAATTAATTTTAATTCTAGACCCTTTTTAAAAACATGCCAATCTAATTTGAATGGCCAAATGTTGGGTAGAATGGGTTATCTTGATGACCTAGAGTGATCTCAGATGATAGAATTCACTCTTTTTTTGTTTGTTTGTTTAAGTGGGTTGTTTTTCTTTTTTTTCTTTATTTAAACATCTTGATTACATAAATGATTGTGATTAGGTTTCAGTCATGTAAAGAACGCCACCTTCACCAGTGCAACATTCCCTCCACCAATGTCCCAAATCTCCCTCCATCCCACCCCACCCCCACCTGTACTCCAGACAGGCTTTCCAGTTCCCTCATTCACTCACATGATTATGGTAGTTCTCTGTGTAGTTATTTCTATAGCTGCACTCACCACTCTTTGTGGTGAGCTTCATGAAGTGAGCTGGAAGTTCCAGCCCTCCTCTCATTGTCTCTGAGGATTGTTGCAAAAATGACTTTTATTATTCTTAAAACCCATAGATGAGTGAGACTATTCTGCATCTCTCTCTCCCTCTGACTTATTTCACTCAGCATGATAGATTCCATGTACATCCATGTATAGAAAAATTTCATGACTACATTTCTCCTGACAGCTGCATAATATTCCATTGTGTATATGTACCATAGTTTCTTTAGCCATTTGTCTGTTGAAGGGCATCTTGGTTGTTTCCAGAGAATTCACTCTTTTTTTTTAAATAAAGATTATCACAGAGAATGCTTTTCATATGGAAGTCTTGCAAAATATCCTAATTTAGAAATCTCTGAAGATCTATACACATCTTGACTAGTGTTTTTCCCCCCCAATTTAGAGAAAACAAACTTTGGGAAGAGAGTCAATGTTGATGCATACCACACTTGAGGTCAGACACTGTTCTGTGTGCTTATTCTCAACAATGCATGATATCATTAACCCTGCTCTCCTCATATAGAATTCAGGATCATAGGGTTAAAGTGACTTTCCCAAGTTATTTTGAAAGAGAGAGAGAGAGAAAGAGAGAGAGAGAGAAATGGCATTCAAACCCATAACTTCCTTATTAAAGAAACTTACACTACAATTTTCTATTCTATCACACTGTGCCTCAGAGAAGGACAATGCCTAGTTATGCTTTTCTTTGCTTTTCTTACCTTCTTTTCTCTTTTTCTTATTTTCTTAGTTTCCTCTCCCTCCTTATTTTTACATATTTTTCTCATTCTCACAATATATCAGAGGCGGAGAGGTCATGCTTGATCACACAGGATCTTAGTTGCCACTGACAAATTCTTATCTTGGGGACAAAGCTCTCAGTGGAAACTTTAAAGACAACATTGTGCCCGACTCAAATTAAAAGGATCATTAACTTTCTTCTGTTCTTCTCTCTTTATCTTTTAATATAATTTGGAGTTATTTATCACTTAAGATGTTTGTTTGTCACATTTTAGTCATTGCTCTCAAAATATATTGGGTAGTTAAGGAACCAGATACTTATATAGAATAAAATTGTCGAGGAAGATGAATTCTTCCCCACAATTTAATTCTGTAGAAAATTTCTATTACATCCATACTTGTTGTTTTTAGTCATGATTCATATGTCTGGGATGATAAGCATTTTGACTGCTTTGTGCTTGCCTGCAGTATTCAGTAAAATATTTTATTGAAATGACAAGAAATACAAGGTTAATACTAGTCAACAGGTCACATGTGCCATTTGCCGTCCACCATAAAGAACAATGATTAAGATTTTAAGCAAATAGGCTGTCAGAAACGAATGCTCATTGCTTTTAAAAAGCACAACTTCAGTTTCATTGTTCTATCTGAATGTAGACACTATAGGATGCAGTCCTGTTAACAACATAATTTGTTTTGGAAACTGACGTTTTTTAAACAGCTATTGGAGAATAAATGTAGTCCAATATAGGAAAATTGTGCAGGGAAATTTGCTGTTTATAATGGTTCAGAACTGGGTTGTGTCTTGATGTCAGCACAAAAAAAAATATTGCCACCATCTCACTCTTAAAACTTGCCCAACTCCTTCAAGCAGCTGCATCTAACCTCAATTAATTACTGAGTAAAGGTGAAATAAAACATATGCATCATCCCATGTTAGAGGTGCTCACCTTGCCCTTGTCTTCAAGCCTGCCTCTACTTGATTCTGGTTATCAACCAACATCTTCCTTTCTTCCTTTATCCTCATAGACAGGAATAAGATTCCCTAGTATCATTTTATTTGGTCTTTTATTTAGTTCAATTATTTAGGAGCTGCTCTAAGATGTTTCTTAACAGTCAAGGATGCAGGATTCAGAAGAACGGTAGCAAGTAGGAAAGTACACCAGCTTTCTCCTTGAGTAACATATGTCTCTAAAACAAAATGACTTATAGAAACTATATTATTTGCTCACTAATCTATAGCTTGCAGCATCCTGAAGGGACAGGTAGCTAATTCCTACTTCATTTGTCCCTAGCTGTTCAAAAGTATGATATTGTTTAAACAAATCAGCATAAGAGCTTTGGAGATAGGTGAAGAATGTTCAAAAGTAGATGAGCATAATCCCTTACGGTCTTCACTGTAAATTAAGCTGACTCTTGTTTTAATACTTAAGATTTCTTTAGTTTTTAATTCCTTGCAAAAGTTTAAGCAGAAATATTCAAAGACTATCAAATACTATTCAAAGACTATTCAAATACAATCTTGTGGCAATAGACATTTTCATGAGCTTTCTAAAATATTTTATGCTTAGGTACAGCCCACTTCAGTTGTTGCTTAGGAATGTTGTTAATTTTCACATTTCTTTACTTTGGCCCATATATTTCATATTTCACCAGTTTTTCTCAGATTTTTATTACCTTTCTAACTGGAGAGCTGAGAAATAAAGACTGAGATTTTTGTAGTTCTGTTTATTGACTGCCACAAAATTATTTATATCTGATGCCACTTGGGTTAGCTATTTATGCACCAAGAGTTAATAATATTTTATTTTCAGAGTTAAATATCATATGATTTCACTTATATACTTGGCATGGAGAGAAATTCCACAAACTAAATTGCTAAATAAAACAAAATTTATGAAAATAATATAGAACCACTAGGGGAAGGAGTTTGTAATGTGGATAAAAGGCCTAATGATCAAAATAGAATTAGACATGTAGTAGTCCATTTAACATATAGTTTTAAATTATGATCATGCATACTTAAAACGTAGAATTATATTGTAATTTTGTTTTAATAAATATTATATAAATATTTATCTACATAATACCTTTTACTAGGTCCAAAATGTTATCCACTTAACTCAAAAATAGAAATTTGATCATCAAATGTAAAAACAAGATAAAGTGAAAAAAACATGTATCCCTATAATATATTTATATAATAATATATAATATAATAATATAATATATACCATAATATATTTTCCATGACATATTAGAAACAAATATGCAGAATAGAAGTTGAAAATGGGGATTTCAAAAAGACATCTATCTACAAAAAAATTGTCTAAAAATAATTAAAGAAGAATAAATATAAGTTTAAAATTTGGTATATTTAAGAAACACTAGAAAAGAAAAGAAAATCAAAGCCAAGTATACAAAATTGCAGCACACATTAAAATGTTACTTTAAACCTAATATATGATGAGTTAATTTAGATGTAAGTGGTTCAATCATTTCAATTAAAAATCCTAAGACTTGATTAATTGTAACAAATTAATGGAGACTAATGGGATGAAAAATATATAAATGTAAAACCAAAAATAAAATGTAACTATGCTGATAAAGTTCAATATTCAAAGAAGAAATGTTGCCAGAATTATAAAGGTAACCATAGTGAAGAAAAGGACTAATTTGTAAGTAGTTTTTATAATTGTATAATTTTACAGAAGTTATGTAAATACTGAAACTGATAGTACCAATGTTTAAAAGTTTTTTTATATTTAAGATTTAGTATTTAACTGCATTGACATATCTGGTTCTCATCTTCTTTTCTTATGTTAACAAAAATTATGATACTATAAAAGAATAATTAGAATTAACATATATTAAGCAAAATTATATCATTATATGATTATTTTCAATTCAGATTAGTGCTGGATATTCTAATGGTCTGTTATGTTCAGCAATTTAATTGATTTTTCTCTAGTTGTAGTTTGCATTCTTTGGAGGGAAGAAAATGCTGGCCAACATTATAAAAAAATGAACCAAAAATCTTTGCCTAGAAGGTATTTTAAGGCAATTATTAAAGTGCACAGTAAAAGTAATATTTCTGTCCTTTCAAAATGATGGAAGCCAGAAGATTATTGAAATATATGTTTAAATTACATAATTGAAGGCAGAAAAACATAATTCCCAAATATAAGGCTATAAATAATGAAAACATCTTTTAGAATATATAGTGAAATAAAGATATTAAGTGAAAGAAAGATATTAAGTGAAAGAAAATGAAGGGGAGAAAAATAAAAAGGGTAAGGGAGGAAGAGAAAGGTGGAGAAAGATATTAATTTATTAATACTATGATTTTAAAAATTATAGAAAAAACAGCCTATAGAACAAGAAAAATTATAAAGAACTGAATGATTTTAGGCACTGATAATTAAACATATACTAATAGTATAAATTTATATTAATATACTATCAGTTTTAAAGATATGTGATATAAAAGTGCATGATAACAATAACAAAATATGGGAACTATAAATGAAATGAAAATGCTTTTTTTAGGGTCCAAAGTGGTGGGGCAAGCAGTAGGGCTTTTGCTTTGCACACAGCTGTCCCAGGATGGACTGTGGTTCGATTCCCTGGCTTCCCATATGGCCTGCCAACAGAGGAGCAATTTCTGAGCACATAGTCAGGAGTAACCCCTGAGCATCATTGGGTGTGGCCCAAAAACCAAAAAAAAAAAAAAATGCTTTTTTTTAAGTATCAGCTAATATTGCAGGGTTTAGCACTTTTATTATTGTTTCTGTTCTTTAGGACCATACCTTGTAACAAGCGGACCAGTGGTACTATAAATTTAACCAGAGTTCCCACAAACACAAAGTATGTTATACAGATCTTTGAACAATCCCTCATCCCAGTACTAACTTTTAATTCTCTTCAAGTGGTAAAATTAACACTTCTGGAAACTATTTGGCACAGAGTTGGAGCAACAGCATAGCGAATAGGGCATTTGCCTTGAATGCTGCCAACTTGTATTCTATTCCAGGCATTTCAATGGTTCCCTGAGCCTCTGAGGAGTGATTTCTGAACGCAAAGCCAGGAGTAAGCCCTGAGCATCATTGAGTGTGGCCCCCAAACCAAATAATAAATAAGTAGGCAAGTAAATAAATAAAATTATCTGTTAAGCTGAAAATGAAAGTGCTTTGTTTTGCTTGGGGCCAGCAGCGTACTATATCTACAAGACTTAGTTTCAAGTCTGTATATACCAAATAATACTCAAATTATTTAAATAAAAATAAACTAAAGTGAGACTTTCTAAAGTCCTTTATGCTAGGACACAGAAACAATAATTTAAAAAAACTAAATTTATTTATTATTTAAATTAAATTTATTATTTAAAGTAAAAATAAACTAAAATTAAAGAAATAATAATAAAATTATGCAGTAAAAGAGTAAACATTATTTTTCAGTTCTAGTATTTATCACTACTATTTAATTCTGTGTAAGATAAAAATTTAAAGAAATTTTAAATCTTTGTATTACATTTTCTAGTAAATGTGAAATTAAGTCAGATATTGATGACTAAAGAACTGTCTCCACACCTATGTACCTATACAATAGGAATAAAATAAAATAGTATTTACTAAGATAAAGTCTTCTGGAAAACTATAAGCCTAGATATTGTGTTGACGATGGTACCAGCAAAGAACAAATTTATGCAGAAACTTAAAAATAAATGTGCATATATATGCTTGAGTTATGATTAAGGTGAGTTTATAGAAAGAAAAAAGGGTATTTTCTACCAGGAATTGATTGAATAACTATATAAGCATTTTTATACCTAATTCACATCATAAGCAAAAATTATTTACAGGTGTGTTGTAAATGAAAAAAACATAAAGAAAATCTCTTTAAGACCTTTGGATAGAAAAATATCTTAAACAGGAAACAAAATATAACTAAAATTCTATAAATAGATTATGCTAAAATTAAATTCTGTGTTCATCAACAGACACTACTGAGAACAGAGTTCAATACATATCATGAAGGAAAATATTTGAATTATACATAAGAATGAAATACTTTAATAGCATTCCTACATAAGAATCCATAGAAAGGTAAAAAAATTATCTTTGTAAATTATACAAAATATATTCACAATATAAACATATGAAAATACTTATGTAATGCAATACAATATAACAAAATGACAAAAATGTATTAATTAACAATTAAAATATTATCATAAAGGAGAGATAAAGGATAAGAGAGAAGAGAAAAAGAGAGGTAAAATGACTACCCCAGAGGCAAGCAGGATAGGTTGGGTGGGAAGTTAACTGGGTATATTGTGGCGGAAAATGTGCACTGTACTGAAAATCAAAGTGTCTAAAAGGGTAAATAAAGAAATAGAGAGAAAGGAAGGGAGATAGAGAGGGAAAGAAGAAAAATGTGTGCCCCAAAGACAGGAAGAGCAGAGGGCATGAAAAGATTAAGAGAGAATCTGGGGGCATTGGTGTGGGAAAAGCACAATGGTTGCTGAATATTGTAAGACTGAAACTCAATCATGAACAACTTTATATGTGAAAACAACTATCATAAACAAACTTGTAACCATGGTGTTTAATTTAAAATAAATAATTAAATAAATAAATAAAAATTTATAGCAAAAAGAAAAAGCAGGGATAGAACATCAAGTAGGATGCTGCTTGCCTTGCAAGTAGCTGACCTGTGTTCATTCCCAGAACCACACATGGTCCCTGAAGACTGCCCAAAGTGATCCCTGAACACAGAAGTAGGAGTAAGTGCTGAGCACTACTGAATGTTGTCCTTTCAAACAAAAATATATTGATACTAAAACAATGGCCTAATGAATGTGAAACGTCTAACTAAGCTCTTGTCTTAGTTCATCTGGAAAATATTTCACAAGGTCACAGTCAGTAAGCAACAGAAAGATCTCTTGGTTATTGTTATTGTTGTTGTTTTTCTCATTTCTGCAGGTACATCTGGAATAGTCAGATATTAGGTCAGGCATAGGTTATCCCTTTGTTTCAGAAGTCAGCTTTGCCCTTGGAAAATAAAAGGAAGTTCAAGATCAGTCTATTGGAAATAAAATAAGGACATGAGTTTAGTGGAGATTCCTCTGATATCAGATCATTTTCTCTACTTTTATTTCTTTTTTTTTTTTTTTTTTTTTTACCTTCTGATTTCTAGGTCACATCCAGCCTTTACTCCTGGTTGTGTGCTCAGGGATTACTCTTTGCAAAGCTCGAGGAACTGTAAGTGGCGCCAGTGATTGAGGCCTCAATGAATTAGGTCTTCAATCAGCTCATGAGACTGAAGTACATTTTAACTTTCTAATGGAGAAAAACAGGGAGCTAAAATATCTCAACTCATTTGGAAAACTGCAAGTTTTCCAAGTAAGTAAAAGGAGAAAAGATCCCACTGAAAGATTCCAAGGTGCAGGGGTCTCAAACTCGTGGCCCGCGGGCCTTTTGCAGCCCTCCCTATAACATTTTGTGGCCCTGCCCTAGAGGAATCTTTTTTTGTTTTGTTTTGTTTTAGTTGTTTGGGTCACACACCCCCAATGTTCAAGACTTACTACTGAATTTGCAATCAAGGCTCACCCCGACTTTGCTTCCTGCAGCCCCCAGGTAAATGAGTTTGAGACAGAAAGGGCTTTATGAGCAGACTCTATTGTACTTTTCTATAGAAAAACCTTCATAAATCTACCGTATTTTCCGGCGTATAAGACAACCCTTCAACCCAGGAAAAACTTCCTAAAAGTTGGGAGTCGTTTTATATGCCAGTATATGGGATTCTGAAACTTATCCCAGCTTCAGGGTTGAGTGATCCGCCCCCCTCTTACTTTTAAGAAGTAACATACTTTTAAGACTTTTAGGAAGTTTTTCTCAGTAAGTCATTTCTCAATTTCTCAGGTAACCTGGAGACCTGCTGGTCTAGTAATAACAACTCGATCTGAACCTCATTTTTCTCACGCTAAAATAAAATAAGCCAAATATCAACAGTAAGAGTTGTAAGCACTTCTTTTTTTTTTTTTTTTTAATTTTTTTAAATTTTTTTTTCTTTTCTGAATTCTATGTATATCTTTTCTCTTTTTTTTTTTTAACACCACCCATCACCAGTGCAATATTCCCATCACCAATGTCTCAAGTCTCCCTCCTCCCCACCCGACCCCCGCCTGTACTCTAAACAGGTTCTCAATTTCCCTCATACATTCTCATTATTAGGACAGTTCAAAATGTAGTTATTTATCCAACTAAACTCATCACTCTTTGTGATGAGCTTCCTGAGGTGAGCTGGAACTTCCAGCTCTTTTCTCTTTTGTGTCTGAAAGTTATTATTGCAAGAATGTCTTTCATTTTTCTTAAAACCCATAAATGTTTGAGACCATTCTGCATTTTTCTCTCTCTCTCTGACTTATTTCACTCAGCATAATAGATTCCTTGTACATCCATGTATAGGAAAATTTCATGACTTCATCTCTCCTGACAGCTGCATAATATTCCATTGTGTATATGTACCACAGTTTCTTTAGCCATTCGTCTGTTGAAGGGCATCTTGGTTGTTTCCAGAGTCTTGCTATGGTAAATAGAGCTGCAATGAATATAGGTGTAAGGAAGGGGTTTTTGTATTGTATTTTTGTGTTCCTAGGGTATATTCCTAGGAGTGGTATAGCTGGATCGTATGGGAGCTCGATTTCCAGTTTTTGGAGGAATCTCCATATCGCTTTCCATAAAGGTTGAACTAGACGGCATTCCCACCAGCAGTGGATAAGAGTTCCTTTCTCCCCACATCCCCGCCAACACTGTTTATTCTCATTCTTTGTGATGTGTGCCATTCTCTGGGGTGTGAGGTGGTATCTCATCGTTGTTTTGTACTTTTGTTTTGTACTTCAGTGATGTGGAGCACTTTTTCATGTGTCTTTTGGCCATCTGTATTTCTTCTTTGTCAAAGTGTCTGTTCATTTCTTCTCCCCATTTTTTGATGGGATTAGATGTTTTTTTCTTGTAAAGTTCTGTCAGTGCCTTATATATTTTGGAGATTAGCCCCTTATCTGATGGGTATTGGGTGAATAGTTTCTCCCACTCAGTGGGTGGCTCTTGTATCTTGGGCACTATTTCCATTGAGGTGCAGAAGCTTCTCAGCTTAATATATTCCCATCTGTTAATTTCTGCTTTCACTTGCTTGGAGAGTGCAGTTTCTTCTTTGAAGATGCCTTTAGCCTCAATGTCCTGGAGTGTTTTACCTATGTATTGTTCTATATAACTTATGGTTTTGGGGCTGATATCGAGGTCTTTAATCCATTTGGATTTTACCTTCGTACATGATGTTAGCTGGGGGTCTAAGTTCAATTTTTTGCAAGTGGCTACCCAGTTTTGCCAACACCACTTGTTGAAGAGGCTTTCTTTGTTCCATTTAGGATTTTTTGCTCCTTTATCAAAAATTAGATGATTGTATGTCTGGGGAACATTCTCTGAGTATTCAAGCTTATTCCACTGATCTGAGGGCCTGTCTTTATTCCAATACCATGCTGTTTTGATAACTATTGCTTTGTAGTAAAGTTTAAAGTTGGGGAAAGTAATTCCTCCCATATTCTTTTTCCCAATGATTGCTTTAGCTATTCGAGGGTGTTTATTGTTCCAAATAAATTTCAAAAGTGCCTGGTCCACTTCTTTGAAGAATGTCATGGCCAATGAATACAATCACAACACGTAGAAAAACTCGCAGTACTAGTGTGACAATGGGGAAACAACATGGGCCAGTGCCAGACATAGAGAATGAAGATGGCAACTCTGATGTCATTAGCCAATGAATACAATCACAACACGTAGAAAAACACGCAGTACTAGTGTGACAATGGGGAAACAACATGGGCCAGTGCCAGACATAGAGAATGAAGATGGCAAGTCTGATGACTTGAACATGATCAACCACCTAGTCAGTCTCTCAGATAAGGAGTTTAGAGTTGCAATATGGAATATGTTCAAAGAACTCAAACAAAGTATAGAAGAGAAAACTAAAAAGAATCAGGAGAATATGAAGATAGAAATGAGAAAACTCCAAACGGAAATTTCAGATCAAATAACAGGTCTGAGAAACTCAGTAGATGAATTGAAGAAAAACATGTTTGAGATTTCCCACAGGTTAACAGAAGCTGAGGATAGAATCAGTACACTGGAAGATGAGATACATAACAATTACATACAGCAGAAGAAATTGGAAAAAAGCCTCAAAGCAAATGATCAAACAATGGAAAAATTACTCAAAGAATGGGAACAGATGAAAATAGAAGTCTATGATAAGCTCAACAGAAACAACTTAAGAATCATTGGAGTCCCAGAGACTCAGGAAGAAAATCTCCAGGAAGAATCAACAGTCAAGAACATCATTAAAGAGAAACTACCAGAGATAATGAATACATTTGATCAAATCCTGCATGCCCGAAGAGTGCCAACTAAAAGAGACCCCAGAAAAAACACCCCAAGACACATCCTAGTCACAATGACAAATCCCATAGATAGAGACAGAATTCTGAAAGCAGCAAGATCGAAAAGAGAAATTACATTCAAGGGAACATCTTTGAGATTTACTGCAGACCTGTCACCAGAAACACTCAAGGCCAGAAGGCAGTGGTGGGACATAGTGACAAAACTCAATGAAATAAATGCTTCGCCTAGAATACTGCACCCAGCAAAACTCACTTTTAGGTTTGAAGGAACAATACATAGTTTCACAGACAAACAACAGCTCAAAAACTTCACAGACTCAAAACCATTCTTAAAAGAAAAACTGAACGGCATACTTTAAGACAAGGCTTACCAACAGACAAACCAAACTTTAATATAAAGATGGCACTAACTCCCAGGACAATTCTTTCTCTCAATGTCAATGGACTAAATGCACCAGTTAAGAGACACAGAGTGGCTAAATGGATCAAAAAACTCAATCCAACCTTCTGCTGCCTACAAGAAACGCACCTGAATAGTCAGAACAAACATAGACTCAAAATAAAAGGCTGGAGGAAAATCATCCAAGCAAACAACACCCAAAAAAAAGCAGGAGTGGCCATATTAATATCAGATGATGCAAACTTTATGCTTACGAAAGTAGTAAAGGACAAAGATGGACATTTTGTATTAATCAAGGGATATGTACAGCAGGAAGAAATCACCCTCCTAAACATATATGCACCAAATGAGGGGCCAGCAAAATATTTAATACAACTGTTGACAAATCTGAAAAATAATATCAATAACAACACAATAATTGTGGGAGACCTCAACACGGCATTGTCAACACTAGACAGGTCAACCAGACTGAAACCCAACAAGAATATAATAGACCTGAGGAAAGAAATGGAAGTAAGAGGCCTAGTAGATATATACAGGACACTCCACCCCCAGAGGCCTGGATACACATTTTTCTCTAATGTACATGGGACATTCTCTAGGATAGACTACATGTTAGCACACAAAACATATCTCCATAATATCAAGAGGATAGAAATTTTGCAGGCTGCCTTTGCTGACCACAAAGCCCTGAAATTATATATAAACTACAAAGGGACACAGAAGAAAAATTTTAACACCTGGAAGTTAAATAGCCTCATACTGAATAATCAGTGGGTCCGAGATGAAATCAAAGAGGAAATCAAAACCTTCCTGAAAACAAATGACAATGGAGAAACAATTTATCAGAACCTATGGGACACAGCAAAAGCAGTACTGAGAGGAAAATTTATAGCTTTGCAAGCACACATCAGGAAAGAAGAAGGGGCATACCTGAATAGCTTAATGACGCAGCTCATAGAATTAGAAAGTGCTCAACAAAAGGATCCAAAAATAGGGAGGCAGAAGGAAATAACAAAGCTGAGAGCAGAAATCAATGAAGTGGAAACCAGAAAAACCATCCAAAAGATCAACGAAAGCAGAAGTTGGTTCTTTGAAAAAATAAACAAGATTGATAGACCACTGGCAAAACTAACAAAGAAAGAAAGAGAGAGAAACTTGATAACTCGTATTAGGAATGAAAAAGGAGAGATCACTACTGATATGGTAGAGATTCAAAGGGTAATCAGAAACTACTTTGAGAAACTCTATGCCACTAAAAATGAAAACCTGGCAGAAATGGATAAATTTTTAGAATCTTATAATCTTCCACGATTGAATGAAGAGGATGTAGCATATCTAAACACACCCATTATTATTGAGGAAATTAAGAAAGTAATCAAATGTCTGCCCAAAAACAAAAGCCCAGGCCCAGATGGATTTACTAATGAATTCTTTCAAACCTTTCAAGAGGAACTACTACCATCCTGGCAAGACTCTTTCATGAAATTGAAAAAACAGGAAAACTTCCAAATAGCTTTTATGAAGCCAACATTACCTTGATACCTAAACCAGACAGAGATGCTACGAAAAAAGAAAATTACAGACCAATATCGCTGATGAATGCAGATGCAAAGATCTTCAACAAAATCCTGGCAAATAGGATTCAATGCCTCATTAAGAAGATCATCCACTACGATCAAGTAGGTTTCATTCCAGGAATGCAAGGCTGGTTTAACATCCGTAAATCTATCAACATAATACACAACATCAACAGCAAGAAAAATAAAAATCACATGATCATATCAATCGACGCAGAGAAAGCATTTGACAAGGTCCAACACCCATTCTTGATCAAAACTCTCAGCAAGATGGGAATGGAGGGAACCTTTCTCAATATAGTTAAGGCCATCTACCACAAGCCAGAGGAAAATATTGTCCTCAATGGAGAAAAACTGAAAGCCTTTCCTCTAAATTCTGGCACAAGACAAGGCTGTCCTCTCTCACCACTCCTATTCAACATAGCACTGGAAGTACTCGCTATAGCGATTAGGCAAGAAAAGGATATCAAGGGAATCCAGATAGGAAAGGAAGAAGTCAAGCTCTCACTGTTTGCAGATGACATGATACTCTACTTAGAAAACCCCAAAGACTCTATCAAAAAGCTTCTAGAAACAATAGACTCATATAGCAAGGTGGCAGGCTACAAAATTAACACACAAAAATCAATGGCCTTCCTATACACCAATACTAATAAGGAAGAAATGGACATTAAGAAAACAACTCCATTCACTATAGTGTCACACAAACTCAAATATCTTGGAATCAACTTGACTAAAAATGTGAAGGACCTATACAAGGAAAACTATAAAACTCTGCTCCAAGAAATAAGAGAGGACACGCGGAAATGGAAGCATATACCCTGCTCATGGATTGGCAGGATTAACATCAGTAAGCACTTCTAAATATATTCTTGAAATCATCCATCTTTAGTTTTATAATTAGTAACAATCAATTACTATCCAATCAACACAAAAATTGTTTGAACACTGTTCCTATTTAAATGTCTCAAATATTTTGTTGGGTAGAGTAGATATCTAGTGAAGAGTCTTCACAAATCAGAGGAACACCACTTTAATTTCATTTTTTTCTCCATTTGTATCCACAGCAGTAAAATCATGGCAAGTATTTGGTAGAAAGTAATGACACCAGGAGCCCTGTTTATGATTAGTCAAGCCACATGATCTAAGCTTAGTCAATCAGAAGTACTGGCACTTAGATATGAATGGTCATATTTCTTCATATACTATCAAGAAAATGAGGCAATTTTCTGTTAAGGAAATAACTGAATTAGTTATTTTATAGTCAGTTTTGGAAGTAGAGAATCCAAGTTTTAAGAAAAGAGAAATAAGGAAGGCAAATATGGAAAAACTGTCAAGTTTCACTTCCATAATTGCATTTGTTTTTTTCAGTTTCAAAAGACACATATCTCTCTCTCTTATGAAATGTGTCTAAAATGGGGGCCGGAGAGATAGCATGGATGTAGAGCGTTTGCCTTGCATGCAGAAGGACAGTAGTTCGAATCCCAGCATTCCATATAGTCCCTCGAGCCTCCCAGGAGTGATTTCTGAGCGTAGAACAAGGAGTAACCCTGAGCACTGCCGGGTGTGACCCCCCCCCAAAAAAAAAAACCAAGACAACCAAAAAAAAAATGTGATCAAAAAAAAGAAAAAAAGAAAATGTGTCCATTTAGGTTTTGTACATACGTTCATATGCTGAAAATAAGTCTTAATCTGTTAGATATTCTCACAGTGGAAAAAATTAAATAAATAGGTATTTCATCTTAGCATGGGATTTTCTGTTTTTCATTTGTTTGTTTGTTTTTGGCCCACATCCAGTGATGCTCAAGGTTTACTCCTGACTATGCTCTCAGAAATTGCTCCTGGCTTGGGGGACCATATGGGACTCTGGGGGTATCGAACTGCAGTCCTTCCAAGGTCAGCTGCGTGCAAGGTGAACACCTTACCACTGTGCCACTTTTCTGGCCCAGCATGGGATTTTCTTGTACTCACTCACAATACCTGACACTTTAAATCTGTGATTTGACTTTAAGGTAAATTTTCTTTTTTCTCAAAGATTTCTTTTACCTGAGATGAAAAGGCTAAGATGTTCTTGTGCTCTGTTTTCTAATTCCCTCTGAAAGAAAATAAGACAGAGGCAGTAGTTTTTAGTTCTGTTTTATAACTGCCCTTCAAGATGATAAAAAATATAATTTTTTTTGATATTGAGTTTTACCTTCTGCAATGTGTTAACATTTTCACATAACAGCATCATTTTCTGCAGATGAGAGAGAAAGACAACACCAAATTGTTTTCTAGGATAGTCTCTTTGAACGTCTGACAAAAATGTTCATTACCTCAAAAACACACTGGGCCACCTCCCTGTGGCAAAAGAAGGACAAGCTTCTATGGGCATCTCAGAGAGTAATGAAGGAAAATTTCACATTATGTGCAGACTTGCTTTTGAAAATCATGTATGTGATGGAGATTGATCTTCTAGGCAGCAATTACAAACTCACTAGGGGAAGCAATGCAGTTAAATTTACATTGACCTTAGCAGAACAGTTTGTAGTACAGTAAGTATCTTCAGGCTGTTGTCTGTAGAAATTAAAAAGGATACAGGCATGAATGTTTATCAGATCATCTACCTTTCTGGAAACACATGGTTGGCCAGAATAATTAAGATGTATCCTGGACTTTTGGCATCTGCATGTATATGGCAACCTAAATGATTGTGTATTGATTTAAGAAGATTAGCGACAACGTCATGCATGAACAAATTAACATTAATAATTATTATATCAGCATTCATTGGCCTTCTAATAGATATATGAAATTATATTAGGAACAAAGATCACACTATCAGAAAATAAATTAGATATCAAATTATACCATCTCCTCATTCATTCTTTAGAATATTGTTTATCTGCACAGTTTTCACTCTAAATGTCCAGGCAAAGACTATTCAATTATCAGATGTTTTGTGTAATCTGAGAAACAGAGCATGTTGGATATTAAGGTCCAGAAAGTCATGTTAAAATCTAAGACAATTAAGGAAACTGCAAATAAACAAGATCAGTAGGCAGAGAATATGGATAAAAGTCCATTTCGGGGCCGGCGCAGTGGTGCTAGAGGTATGGTGTCTGCCTTGCCAGAGCTAGCCTAGGTCGGACAGTGGTTAGATTCCCAAGCGTCCCATGTGGTCCCCTGGCCAGGAGCGACTTCTGAGCGCATAGCCAGGAGTAACTCCTGAGCATTACCGGGTGTGGCCTAAAAAAAACAAAAAACAAAACAAAACAAAAAAAGTCCATAAAGTCCATTACAAAATTAGTTAGTAATGGCAAAAGGTATTATTTCTAATATCTCCTGAACTAATTTAAGATCTAGATAGAGGTGCTTAAAAAAATCTACAGTGCTAATTATGTGTGCCAGAGAATGTGCTCAGGTATTAAAATAAATCCTCAGGTTCAAACACCAGAACACTGGAAACACGCAGGTCTGGAATCGAAAGGTGGTCTGGAGAATAATTCACACACACACACACACACACACACACACACGCGCAGGTCTGGAATCGAAAGGTGGCCTGGAGAATAATTCACACACACACTCACACACACACACACACACACACACACACACACACACACTTTTCAGGAATTCCTCCAAGTTTGCCATTTGCTCCTCAGAAAGCAGCTAGCTCCAAGGAGGTCTGGAAACTCAAGCAGGTGACTACCTCCCAATCCGAGTATTTAATCTTAGGGAAGGTAGAGCCAGGTGGTCTCAATACCAGTCTGAGGTGCTATTTTCAAAGATGTTTCCAAACAATTAGTAACAAGGCGTATACTGAATGAGGTAGCAAAAGATCAGTCCTAGTAATCCCACACTCAGGAGCCCAAGACTCACTGCCAATAGGAAAAAAACAAGTATCTGCATTACAAACATTACAACCATCAAGTCTATTATTATTCTAAATTATGATGTCATCCACCACCTTGTATTTTTCTGAATGTACAGTTAGGCCAGAATTAAATGGTCCTTTAATGTGTCTGGCATTTCTCAAAAGATGAGTGATTCCTTAATAAAAGGGATATAACCTAATGTGTTCACAGAAATTTTTTTGAATACTAAAGGTGTGTGTGTGTTTATTTTTAAGAAGAAAAGAAACAGGAGAATGACTAAAGTGATCTGATTAGTTGGGTCATTATAAAAAATGTCCTTGACTCTACATCAGTTTATTCCTTCCAGGAGTCTCAAATTCAATTTACCTGGGGGCTGCAGGAGGCAAAGTCGGGGTGAGCCTTGACTGCAAAGTCAGTAGTAAGCCTTGAACATTGGGGGGTGTGACCCAAACAACTAAAATAAAACAAAATACAAAAAGATTCCTCTAGGGCAGGGCCACAAAATGTTGTATGGAGGGCCGTTTGTGGCCCGTGGGCCGCGACATTGAGACCCCTAGTAAGCCCTGAATGAGCCACTTAAGTCTCTTCAGATAGAAACCAATTCTTTGGGGTCGGTGAGGTGGCGCTAGAGGTAAGGTGTCTGCCTTGCAAGCTTTAGCCAAGAAAGGACCGCGGTTCGATCCCCCGGCGTCCCATATGGTCCCCCCAAGCCAGGGGCAATTTCTGAGCACTTAGCTAGAAGTAACCCTTGAGCATCAAATGGGTGTGGCCCAACCCCCCCCCAAAACTAATTCTTTGATAATTGCCTTATTTCTTAAGCTCCTCCTTCTATATTCCAGTACCAAATCCACATAGGTAACAACAAACAAGCCCTTTCCTAGCACTGTAACTTCAGTCATGGACGGGAGAACATTCCAACATTAATACCCAGTTTATGCTTAGAGTCTTCTCATTCAAATCCCATTTCTTATTTGAAAGCCTTCAGTAGTACATGGATTCTTTCAACCAATCCTCTCTACAGACATATGGGCTTGCCTTGCATATCCACCCTAAGATATAATTATCACCATATTAATATTCACTTTGAAAATAAATACACTTTGAAACAGATAGCTTAAAAGAGTTTTCCCAATGTCACTCAAGTTGCAAAGTTGGGATTTAAATCCAGAAAAATTTTAATGCTAAACTACAATTATTTTCAGTTGATATCTATAGTCTCAAGTTTCTAATACATATTTTATATATAGCTTGAAAACAAATAATCTGTCATAACTCACACCAGAATTGCCTTTGTACATTTTGAATCAACCAGTCTAACTTTGTTTATAAAAATCTCTGGGAAAACCTGTTTAGGCACACTATTTATAGTTCTTATTCTGAAATGAAACTAGCTGGTAACTTAAAAAATGGATAGGGAATTATATCAGTGCACTCCTTCTCGGCTAAAAAATTACTCTATGCTGTATGTTGTTTAAGATATTCATCCTGGATTTATAGTGCTACCATTAAGCTTGAGGGTATTCTCAATTCTTTGTTATTTTATAAGCTATATAGGTCCCACTGAGCACAGAAAGCTAAGAAGTAACTGTATGTTGTTAGCAGAACACTTCGTGTTTATAGAGTTCCTATGATAAAAAAAAAAAGAAAGAGTGCAAGTTAACCTTGATGAAGACCAGTCAGAGTCTTTTGACAGCTCCATTCAACTTCATAATATTTGGTAATGCCCCTTCAATTTTAGAAAAACTCACTCTTGTTTTAAATGTCCCATGGAGAAAGCCTAACACTCCAAGATCTGTTAGTGCTACCTGTGTCCTTTAAACTTCACCCAGATCTATCTAAGATCTCTCCTAAGGTGCTTTATCAGGCCTACTCAGCTGTCAGTTTAAACTGACCTCTTCTGCCCTGTTGTCATCCTCAGTACCTTCAGACTGCCCTACAATTGATCTTTTCCTTCTCCCTGAGACTGAACTTTTTAGCATCAATTTGTGACAGACTCAGTATAGGCAGACTGCTGGTTTTTTGCCTCCTACTCATCCCTTCCTACTGTCAAGCTGTCTTCTCTGAACGTCTCTCTCTCCACAGTAGGTGTTTGGGGATGATAAATTGCCACCCTCAGTAAGAACCACAAACTACCCTCATGCCCCTGGCCTGCCAGGACCATCACAGATTAGTCATTCTTGGAGACAAGGGCTCCCAATCTTCAATCTCTTTAAAATCAATACCATGATTTTCTTCAGGTCATCACAAAAAGCAAGTTGGAATTTCAAATCAGCCACCAATGAGCAAGTCTGGGAAATTATTTAATTGTATATAAAGTTTGCATTTTTCATTGTTTTTTTAATAAAATTTAATGAAGAAAGACAATCAAATGGCTGATCATGAACACTTAGGAACTTTAGCTTATTCACAATGATGTTCACCAATATTTTGTTTCTTCTCTCACTTGACACACTAACAGAGCACACAGAGTCATATTTTTCTACCTCAGGATCAGAAGGCATTTCTTTTGTTTTTTGTTTGTTTTTTTTTTAAATGTATTCATTCTACATCTATTTTATTTGGGAAGGAAGCTTTGGGCCATACACACACCTATCTGTGTTCGGAGCTTATTCCTGACTCTGCTCATGGATCACTCTTTGTAGTGCTACAGGTGCCATATGTGGTATTGGAGAAAGAAGAAGAGTGGGCCATGTGCAAGGCAATCACCTTCCCTGCTTTACTATTTCTCTTGCCTTAAAAAAACTTTCTTTTAACTGCTCACGTATGCCTAGGTCCTCCTTCATCTCCTCACCAGTGGGTGCTGTGCTTATTCTTTTTCTTTCTGGAATGACCTTTTTCTCTACTCTTGAATGAGTTGCCTTGTTCACCTCTGCTTGTTGCAGTCTTTTTTCTACTCTACTATGTCATTTATAGTACCATCCAGAGTAATGTCATGGTGTTATCAGTTTATACCAAGCTACTGCTCACCTGTATATACTATGAGCTTCCTTGTGCTGAAGATCTCAACACAACTGTTTCAGGGTTGGGGGAAAGAACACAATAAGAGTTGTCTTAATCTCTTTGAATTCATAAAATTCTCTTTTTGAACTACCCCAAAAATCATTGATTTCCAAGTTGGATTTTTTTTAATTCTCTTTCAAGTGCAAATTTCCTTTTATATATTTCTGTCTAAAGATTTCATAGATAAAATAAAATTTTCACATTTCCAGAAGCAAGAAACCCAAAAGGTGATGTGCTCTCTTTTCTCCCGATGGACTTCACTAGGTCCTTCTCCTGCCTAGTGACCAACTCTCCTGTGCTGGTAGCAGGGTAAATCTGATCCTTTTGGGGTGATTGAATGATATATTGCTGATCACCATAGACCTTATTATTGTCTTCAACCATGATACTACTATACTCATGAACTTTTTATCTGATTCCATTGTCCACAGGCTAAAGTTAGGCCATGGAGCTCTGAGCTCAATTTGGAGGTTAATCCATGTGTCCTTCAGCAGAGGTAAACACATGGAGCTGATGTGGAGATACGTATTTTGAATCTAAAAGAAATATCAAACATTTTGTCTAATGCCAAACATATTGGCCCCCTCTACCTCAGTACATTAAGTGTTGGTCATAGAGAATGAGAAAAATAAACAGATATGGTCTATCCAAGATTTAGTGTCACCTGGGCAGTTATCCTTGAGTTCACAAATCAGCCACTTAGTCAACAAAATGTTGCTCCCTGACCTGACTTCCAATAGGTGAGCCTTTGTTTAAGTACACAAAAACATTAAGGACTGTAAGCATATCAGTCTCCATAAGCAAAGAGTAGAGAGGCTGGGATATTTCATACAGCTTGTCAATCAGAAGGTACCCTAAAAATATGTTGGACAATTCATTGTAACCTGAAACTCAATCACAAATATCATTGCAACACTTTAATTTATGGTCATTCAACTAAAAACTTAAATAAAAGAAAAAATAAATTTAAAAAGTTATCTATTCTAGTTTTACTACACTACCCCTATATCTAGAAGACTACGCAATCTTATTTTATGACTGTCTGCCACATTTGCAACACTAGATATTTACCATTTATACTGTTATTTCCTGGGTGCATACTTGCAAATCCTTTATATTCTGACCTAAACTATCTTATCTAAAGACATATCCCATCCTTGGCTTTGGTGAAAGAGATTTTGAGGGGGCTTGGGGTGTGTTTGCTGTTGTTGTTGTTTTATTTTTTGTCAGAGAAACAAATCCCTACACATTTTTAGAGGGCAATTAGTTACTGCCTTTTTCAACTCCAATGACAGATGCAAGATTATAGATGCTTTTCAGGCCATCCAGATCCATGGTCTGTCACAACCCAATCTCCTGGATTTGCTGAAGCAAAAGCAGATAGTTAACACATTTCTAGATATTACTTTATCTAGAAGCTGGGGTATAATTTACTGACACATAAAGGGCATTTTTTGAGTGCTGCCATAGACTACTTTGAAGATAATGAGGGCTAATTCTTTCAGGGTCTGGGAAAATGGATCTAGGGTTCAATGAAAGAAATTCTATGTATAGTAAAATCATGTAAATATGAATGATATTTACTATCTATTCTTTCAGGGAACATATATTTTTGGAAGATACTCTCTACTAACTATTATTTAGAGTCAAGGTCCTGACATTGACGTACATAGAGTAACAGAGGAGAGAGAGAACAACTGAAATGTGAGATACATATGCACAGTATTATGGATGTAGGGCATGGGCAATGTCTACATGAAGATTCCAAGATTTTAATGATCATAAAGTACTATATACCTTAATTTTATTTAGGTAGTTTGGAGCTACCGACAGTTATATAACTTTTATTAAATAATAGTAAATCAAGGAATAGGTATAATTATTGCAAAAGGGACAAAAAGAACTATTGCTGTAAAAGATAAGTTCTATTGTAATAAGCAAAGGATCTCATAATAAGATCTACAAGTCTATAAAATGTTTTCAAGTTTAAGCAGAAAAGGGTTTCTCAACAAGAAGTTATAAAAACAGGGTAGAAGAAGACAGGCAGAAAGAAGAGTGTGGGTAAAGAAAAAGAAAGCAGAGAAATTTTATAAGGCATGACCTAGCATATTATGATAATATTATGCCCTGAATAGCCTATTCCTGAAACAACTAAGAATGCATTTTTTAAGTTTAGGCTCTAGGTTTGTCCTGTTAAAGGGCACAGAAGAAGAGAAGCCTAAATAAATTGTTTTGTTTTCTTTTGTTTTGTTTTGTCAAATGTAGGTCACTGATATTCTGCACATGCTGGTTTTAAACAATTCTTTTTTTTTCTTTTTTTTTTACCACCCATCACCAGTGCAACATTCCCATCACCAATGTCCCAAGTCTCCCTCCTCCCCACCCGACCCCCCCCCTCTGTACTCTAAACAGGTTCTCAATTTCCCTCATACATTCTCATTATTAGGACAGTTCAAAATGTAGTTATTTATCCAACTAAACTCATCACTCTTTGTGATGAGCTTCCTGAGGGGAGCTGGAACTTTCAGCTCTTTTCTCTTTTGTGTCTGAAAGTTATTATTGCAAGAATGTCTTTCATTTTTCTTAAAACCCATAAATGTGTGAAACCATTCTGCGTTTTTCTCTCTCTCTCTCTCTGACTTATTTCACTCAGCATAATAGATTCCATGTACATCCATGTATAGGAAAATTTCATGACTTCATCTCTCCTGACAGCTGCATAATATTCCATTGTGTATATGTACCACAGTTTCTTTAGCCATTCGTCTGTTGAAGGGCATCTTGGTTGTTTCCAGAGTCTTGCTATGGTAAATAGAGCTGCAATGAATATAGGTGTAAGGAAGGGGTTTTTGTATTGTATTTTTGTGTTCCTAGGGTATATTCCTAGGAGTGGTATAGCTGGATCCTATGGGAGCTCGATTTCCAGTTTTTGGAGGAATCTCCATATCGCTTTCCATAAAGGTTGAATTAGACGGCATTCCCACCAGCAGTGGATAAGAGTTCCTTTCTCTCCACATCCCCGCCAACACTGTTTATTCTCATTCTTTGTGATGTGTGCCATTCTCTGTGGTGTGAGGTGGTATCTCATCGTTGTTTTGATTTGCATCTCCCTGATGATTAGTGATGTGGAGCACTTTTTCATGTGTCTTTTGGCCATCTGTATTTCTTCTTTGTCAAAGTGTCTGTTCATTTCTTCTCCCCATTTTTTGATGGGATTAGATGTTTTTTTCTTGTAAAGTTCTGTCAGTGCCTTGTATATTTTGGAGATTAGCCCCTTATCTGATGGGTATTGGGTGAATAGTTTTTCCCACTCAGTGGGTGGCTCTTGTATCTTGGGCACTATTTCCTTTGAGGTGCAGAAGCTTCTCAGCTTAATATATTCCCATCTGTTAATTTCTGCTTTCACTTGCTTGGACAGTGCAGTTTCTTCCTTGAAGATGCCTTTAGCCTCAATGTCCTAGAGTGTTTTACCTACGTATTGTTCTATATATCTTATGGTTTTGGGGCTGATATCGAGGTCTTTAATCCATTTGGATTTTATCTTCGTACATGATGTTAACTGGGGGTCTAAGCTCAATTTTTTGCAAGTGGCTACCCAGTTGTGCCAACACCACTTGTTGAAGAGGCTTTCTTTGTTCCATTTAGGGCTTTTTGCTCCTTTATCAAAAATTAGGTGATTGTATGTCTGGGGAACATTCTCTGAGTATTCAAGCTTATTTCACTGATCTGAGGGCCTGTTCTTATTCCAATACCATGCTGTTTTGATAACTATTGCTTTGTAGTAAAGTTTAAAGTTGGGGAAAGTAATTCCTCCCATATTCTTTTTCCCAATGATTGCTTTAGCTATTCGAGGGTGTTTATTGTTCCAAATAAATTTCAAAAGTGCCTGGTCCACTTCTTTGAAGAATGTCATGGGTATCTTTAGGGGAATCGCATTAAATCTGTACAGTGCTTTGGGGAGTATTGCCATTTTAATGATGTTAATCCTGCCAATCCATGAGCAGGGTATGTGCTTCCATTTCCGCGTGTCCTCTCTTATTTCTTGGAGCAGAGTTTTATAGTTTTCCTTGTATAGGTCCTTCACATTTTTAGTCAAGTTGATTCCAAGATATTTGAGTTTGTGTGACACTATAGTGAATGGAGTTGTTTTCTTAATGTCCATTTCTTCCTTATTAGTATTGGTGTATAGAAAGGCCATTGATTTTTGTGTGTTAATTTTGTAGCCTGCCACCTTGCTATATGAGTCTATTGTTTCTAGAAGCTTTTTGGTAGAGTCTTTGGGGTTTTCTAAGTAGAGTATCATGTCAACTGCAAACAGTGAGAGCTTGACTTCTTCCTTTCCTATCTGGATTCCCTTGATATCTTTTTCTTGCCTAATCGCTATAGCAAGTACTTCCAGTGCTATGTTGAATAGGAGTGGTGAGAGAGGACAGCCTTGTCTTATGCCAGAATTTGGAGGAAAGGCTTTCAGTTTTTCTCCATTGAGGACAATATTTGCCTCTGGCTTGTGGTAGATGGCCTTAACTATATTGAGAAAGGTTCCTTCTATTCCCATCTTGCTGAGAGTTTTGATCAAGAATGGGTGTTGGACCTTGTCAAATGCTTTCTCTGTGTCGATTGATATGATCATGTGATTTTTATTTTTCTTGCTGTTGATGTTGTGTATTATGTTGATAGATTTACGGATGTTAAACCAGCCTTGCATTCCTGGAATGAAACCTACTTGATCGTAGTGGATGATCTTCTTAATGAGGCATTGAATCCTATTTGCCAGGATTTTGTTGAAGATCTTTGCATCTGCATTCATCAGCGATATTGGTCTGTAATTTTCTTTTTTTGTAGCATATCTGTCTGGTTTAGGTATCAAGGTAATGTTGGCTTCATAAAAGCTATTTGGAAGTTTTCCTGTTTTTTCAGTTTCATGAAAGAGTCTTGCCAGGATTGGTAGTAGTTCCTCTTGAAAGGTTTGAAAGAATTCATTAGTAAATTCATCTGGGCCTGGGCTTTTGTTTTTGGGCAGACATTTGATTACTTTCTTAATTTCCTCAATAGTAATGGGTGTGTTTAGATATGCTACATCCTCTTCATTCAATCGTGGAAGATTATAAGATTCGAAAAATTTATCCATTTCTTCCAGGTTTTCATTTTTAGTGGCATAGAGTTTCTCAAAGTAGTTTCTGATTACCCTTTGAATCTCTACCATATCAGTAGTGATCTCTCCTTTTTCATTCCTAATACGAGTTATCAAGTTTCTCTCTCTTTCTTTCTTTGTTAATTTTGCCAGTGGTCTATCATTCTTGTTAATTTTTTCAAAGAACCAACTTCTGCTTTCGTTGATCTTTTGGATGGTTTTTCTGGTTTCCACTTCATTGATTTCTGCTCTCAGCTTTGTTATTTCCTTCTGCCTCCCTATTTTTGGATCCTTTTGTTGAGCACTTTCTAATTCTATGAGCTGCGTCATTAAGCTATTCAGGTATGCCCCTTCTTCTTTCCTGATGTGTGCTTGCAAAGCTATAAATTTTCCTCTCAGTACTGCTTTTGCTGTGTCCCATAGGTTCTGATAAATTGTTTCTCCATTGTCATTTGTTTTCAGGAAGGTTTTGATTTCCTCTTTGATTTCATCTCGGACCCACTGATTATTCAGTATGAGGCTATTTAACTTCCAGGTGTTAAAATTTTTTTTCTGTGTCCCTTTGTAGTTTATATATAATTTCAAGGCTTTGTGGTCAGCAAAGGCAGCCTGCAAAATTTCTATCCTCTTGATATTATGGAGGTATGTTTTGTGTGCTAACATGTAGTCTATCCTAGAGAATGTCCCATGTACATTAGAGAAAAATGTGTATCCAGGCTTCTGGGGGTGGAGTGTCCTGTATATATCTACTAGGCCTCTTTCTTCCATTTCTCTCCTCAGGTCTAGTATATTCTTGTTGGGTTTCAGTCTGGTTGACCTGTCTAGTGTTGACAATGCCGTGTTGAGGTCTCCCACAATTATTGTGTTGTTATTGATATTATTTTTCAGCTTTGTCAACAGTTGTATTAAATATTTTGCTGGCCCGTCATTCGGTGCATATATGTTTAGGAGGGTGATTTCTTCCTGCTGTACATATACCTTGATTAATACAAAATGTCCATCTTTGTCCCTTACAACTTTCCTAAGTATAAAGTTTGCATCATCTGATATTAATATGGCCACTCCTGCTTTTTTTTGGGTGTTGTTTGCTTGGATGATTTTCCTCCAGCCTTTTATTTTGAGTCTATGTTTGTTCTGACTATTCAGGTGCGTTTCTTGTAGGCAGCAGAAGGTTGGATTGAGTTTTTTGATCCATTTAGCCACTCTGTGTCTCTTAACTGGTGCATTTAGTCCATTGACATTGAGAGAAAGAATTGTCCTGGGAGTTAGTGCCATCTTTATATTAAAGTTTGGTGTGTCTGTTGGTAAGCCTTGTCTTAAAGTATGCCGTTCAGTTTTTCTTTTAAGAATGGTTTTGAGTCTGTGAAGTTTTTGAGCTGTTGTTTGTCTGTGAAACTATGTATTGTTCCTTCAAACCTGAAAGTGAGTTTTGCTGGGTGCAGTATTCTAGGCGAAGCATTTATTTCATTGAGTTTTGTCACTATGTCCCACCACTGCCTTCTGGCCTTGAGTGTTTCTGGTGACAGGTCTGCAGTAAATCTCAAGGATGTTCCCTTGAATATAATTTCTCTTTTCGATCTTGCTGCTTTCAGAATTCTGTCTCTATCTATGGGATTCGTCATTGTGACTAGGATGTGTCTTGGGGTGTTTTTTCTGGGGTCTCTTTTAGTTGGCACTCTTCGGGCATGCAGGATTTGATCACATGTATTCATTATCTCTGGTAGTTTCTCTTTAATGATGTTCTTGACTGTTGATTCTTCCTGGAGATTTTCTTCCTGAGTCTCTGGGACTCCAATGATTCTTAAGTTGTTTCTGTTGAGCTTATCATAGACTTCTATTTTCATCTGTTCCCATTCTTTGAGTAATTTTTCCATTGTTTGATCATTTGCTTTGAGGCTTTTTTCCAATTTCTTCTGCTGTATGTAATTGTTATGTATCTCATCTTCCAGTGTACTGATTCTATCCTCAGCTGCTGTTAACCTGTGGGAAATCTCAAACATGTTTTTCTTCAATTCATCTACTGAGTTTCTCAGACCTGTTATTTGATCTGAAATTTCTGTTTGGAGTTTTCTCATTTCTATCTTCATATTCTCCTGATTCTTTTTAGTTTTCTCTTCTATACTTTGTTTGAGTTCTTTGAACATGTTCCATATTGCAACTCTAAACTCCTTATCTGAGAGACTGACTAGGTGGTTGGTCATGTTCAAGTCATCAGAGTTGCCATCTTCATTCTCTATGTCTGGCACTGGCCCGTGTTGTTTCCCCATTGTCACACTAGTACTGCGTGTTTTTCTACGTGTTGTGATTGTATTCATTGGCTAAATGCTGTGCACCATCGCGAAGGGGAGCGGAGCAACCGTGCTCCTCTGGCTTCTCCCTTTCTGGGCGTGTCGACTCACCTCCACGGAAGGCTCACAGGAAGGCAGGCTGGCAGATGGGCCGCACCCAGGATGAAATCAGGCCAAAAATGCAGGACAGCAGAGTAGAGAGCAGAAGTGTGCTGGCATCTGAGATCCAGCGAAGTTCAGTGGCTCCTCCCTTTCTGGGCGTGTCACAGGAAGGCAGGCTGGCTGATGAGCCGCACCAAGGGTGAAATCAGGCCGAAAATGCAGGACAGCAAAGTAGAGAGGCAGAAGGGTGCTGGCATCTGAGATCCAGCGAAGTTCAGTGGCTCCTCCCTTTCTGGGCGTGTCGACTCACCTCCACGGAAGGCTCACGGGAAGGCAGACTCCCCGGAAAGCTCACAGGAAGGCAGGCTGGCTGATGAGCCGCACCAAGGGTGAAATCAGGCTGAAAATGCAGGACAGCAGAGTAGAGAGGCAGAAGGGTGCTGGCATCTGAGATCCAGCGAAGTTCAGTGGCTCCTACCTTTCTGGGCATGTCGACTCACCTCCACGGAAGGCTCACGGGAAGGCAGACTCCCCGGAAAGTTCACAGGAAGGCAGGCTGGCTGATGAGCCGCACCAAGGGTGGTTTTAAACTATTCAATTAAGTGCTTATGTTAGGGAGAACAGGAATGTGGAGGTTCAGTAGATCACATTCAAGATTGTCACCCATCTAAGAATAGAGGTGGATCTACAATAAGCAACTTTTGGAACACAAAAAAGAAGGGACATTTCTCAATTATTACTTCTTTTTGGTTTGTTTTGTTTTGGGGCCACACCCAATGATGCCCAGAAATTGTTATGCACTATGTGTTCAGAAATCACTCCTGGCTTGGGGGATGCCGAATTCGAACCATCGTCCATCCTGGATAGGCTTTGTGAAAGGTAAACACTCTACCACTGTGCTATTACTCCAGCCCTTGAATCATTGCTTTTTATTAGTAAAACAGAGCTTAGCTAAAATTAAGCACCATTTATTACTTTTTATGAAGTTTGAACATCGATTCATTCAAGGAAAATTAGGATAATTAAATTACCATAATAGGGTGGTTGTGAAGACCTAAGGTGCAAACATAAAGAATGTCAGCAGTTTACCAGATGTTTGAGATGTTGGTTAACCATCATTATGGTGCCATCAACATCATACCATAAATAAAAATAAATTTCAGTCATCATTATTATTCACACTTATTATTATTACTCCATCATAGACTTGCTTTTATTAAATTAAGTTTTATTACCTATAAAATTAATGCATCTGTATTGAAGAATTTAGGAAAATATATTTGTGCTTAGCTTTAATATGACTATGACCATCCAGAAAAAGTATTGAAAGTATATAATAAAAAAATAAAAAGAGGGGTCAGAGTTGTAGGACAATGGGTAGGGAACTTGCTTGCACTGTTTCTATCCCGGGCATTTCATATCATCCCATGAGCTCTCCAAGAGTGATTTCTGAGCATATAGTGAGCAGTAACCCCTGAACATTTCTGGGTATGGTCCAAAAGCAAACAAACAAAATGAACATAGTAGTCAGATCTTTTTAAACTGACACTCGGAACTGAGGACACGGAAAAGTGCTCAGTTTCCTTGAGTTCCAGATTCTTCCATCAGTCAAGAGGACCCTTATATGCATGAAGTCTTGCTGGAATGTGAATAAATCATGGCGGCAGCAATACACTATTAGAACACCCTGCCAAAGATGGACACTTCGCAATGACTAAGTGTGTCTGCCAAGATAGGTACTCTCTGGTCCCTCCTATCAAGCTCAGTCATTACCACCTCAAAAGTCTTCCCCCAAGCTTCTATAAATGTTCCACTGCCAATCCTGACCTCTCTACACCTTCATACCCCATCTCAGGTAAATTTGCCAAGAAAGGGACTCTCTGGTACCTCCTATCAATCCTCCTTTTCCCAAACTAGCTAGCACGTCTGCATGATGACATTTAGACTTAGATGAAATAGTTCCAGGCAGATTGGACCTAGCACTTCTTTCTCTTAAAAATATGCAATTCTAGGGGCCCTAAAAATAACATGGAGGTAGGGCAATTGCCTTGCATGCAGAAGGATGGTGGTTTGAATCCTAACATTCCATATGGTACTCTGAGCCTGCCAGGAGCAATTTCTGAGCTTAGAGTCAGGAATAACCCCTGAGTGCTCCAGGTCACTTAGGAAAACAATCTCTTAACATATCTACCTCTAGCCACCTCTTTAACAATACATTCAATAAATAATTTACTTAAAAGAACTAAAATTTCAGCATTGCAACCCATCAAATGTAAAAATCAAAGGGTAAACTAAGGAAGACAACTTAAAATGGGATATGGAGAGAAACACTGGCAAATTTTCAAGTTCACCAAGCCTTATAGATGAGGACCTAAAATCAACAGTTAATGTTTTAGCAACAAAAAAACAAGAAGTTACTAGCTTGAAAAATTAAGCAATCTATAGATGAACAATTTAACAAAATCATAAAAGAACTCTTTCAGAAGATGAGATAATCAATATAAATGGAAATGAAAGAAATAAAAAAAACATGTTAGCAAGCTATAGGAGCAGAATTACACAGATGGAGAAACACATAGATTAACTTGAAGAAAAATTACAAGCCAGATTGATAATAAAGTAAAAAAATAAAAGAGACAAAACAATGGAAGAAAATGTAAGGTACTTAATGAGCAAAGACCAGAGAAATAATTTCTGAATTATGACATATCAAAAAGGAAGGAGAAAGAGAAAGGAGAAGAACAAGTAGTGAGGAAGATAGTAGCAGAGAAATTTCTCATTCTCTAGAAAGAAGCTGTTGTACAAATCCAAGAAACAAAAATAGTGCCAAATAAAATACACCCTAACATAACACCAAGACTTCTAGTAATCCAAATAGCATAAAGAGAGAGATGGACTCTTTGAAACAGTAAGGGAGAAGAAAACCAAGTTTAAAGGAAAAAAGAAACAAACATATGAATCAAACCAGATCTCCTATTTGAAATAATCCAGGCAAGAGAAGAGGGGAATGACATAATCAAACACTGAATGTAAAAATCTTTCAACCTAGATTCCATTACCCACCAAAGTTCTCATGTATATGGAAGGAGGGATAAAAACTTTCTCAGCAAAAAAAGAGCTTGAAACATTCACACTAACCAAATGGACTCTCAATAAACTACTCAAAGATAAATTATATAAACCAAATACCTAATTGTAACAACAACAACTCTTCACAATATAATGACAAAACAGCAGTTTCTGTCAAATGTTCCTTAAATATCAATAAACTAAACTTTCCCATCAAAAGTTGTAGAGTAGTAGGATGGATCAAAAAACAAAAACAGCATCTGACTCTTGCAGGAAGCACACTTAAAATTTCAAGATAGATACAAGCTCAAAGTAAAAGGATGGAAAACAGTTATATAAGCTACTAGAAAAAAAAAGCTAGGACAGTCATACTTATACCAAATTGCAATCAACCTCAGGGAAAGTACTTAGAGACAAGGATGGACAAAACTTATTGATCAAGGGAATAACAGACTGAAGAGTACTAACTTTGATCACATATGTAGAGTCAGAAAAATATGTAAGGCTTTTGCTCAGAAACCTAGAGAAACATATGGATAAATATATGATAGTAGTGAGAGATTTCAAAACACCACTATCGCAAATGGACAGATCCACTAGGCAGAACACTGAATGAGCCCTAAATGAGAAACTCGAAGAGCTGGGACTAATGAACCTATACATGGTCTTTCATTCTCTAAAAGCTGAATACATATAGAACCTCAGGTGCACATGGAACTTTTTCTAGGATAGACCACACTTTAGGAAACAAGTTAATCTACATAAAATCACACTTATAAGAATTATACCAAGCACCTTATTAGTCCACAATTCCACAGAGATCAAGATTGTAAAAACAAGATGTGGAGAAAATATAACACCTGAAGACTTAACAGCATGCTGCTCAACAATAGCTGGATCAAACAGGAAATCAAGAAAGAAAAAGGAGATTCCTTGAGATGAATGACAATGCAAAAACAAATTACCACATTTATAGAACACATAAAAAGCAGTTAATTATCGGGAACTCATAGCAAGACAGGCCTACATAAGGAGGGAATAAAAAGACAAAATCAACAACTTAAAGGCAATCTTAAATACTGAAAAACCAACAGCAAAGGAACCCAAACACAAGAAGAAGAAAAAGATAATAAAAATCAAATAAAAAATCAACAATATAGAAACAAGTAATAAAACAATACAAAGAAATGATGAACCCAGGAGATGGATTTTTGAAAGAATAAATGAGACAGACAAATTGTTGGTAAGATTCACAAGGAAAAAAAAAGGGGGGTGTGCTCAAATAAGTTGCACCAGAAATAAAAGGAGAGAAATTACAACAGAATCTTAAGAAATCCAAGACATCATGAGAGCTTATTATAAACAATTGTACTTTGTTAAGCTAGAGAACCTAGAAGAAACAGATTTATGAAAAAATATAATCTCCCAATAGTGAATGAGGAGGAAGTAAAAGGCCTAAAGAGTTCAAACAAAGTAATTAAATTGAAAAAGTAACTAAGAAGCTCCCCAGTAATGAAAGTTCAGGACCAGACTTTAATCAAACATTCAAATAAGAGTTACTACTATTGATCCTTAGAATATTCCAAACTGTAGAAGAGATGGGAATCCTCCCTAATACATTCTATGAAGCTAACATCATGCTCATTCTCAAAGCTAACAGATATATTATGAAAAAAGAAAACTACAGACCAATCTTGCTGATGAACATGGGTGCAAAACTTTAACCAAATCTTAGCAAACCAAATCCAACAGCACATCAAAAAAACAGAATGTTATCACTTATGTATGGTGATCAGAATAACTGTATAAAGAAACACAATGGTCTAAATGGTAGTTGTCTCAAACCCTGTTGGCCAGAGTATAAAGAGGAGAAGTAAATAAACTTAATGGAAGAGGAGAAATACAAATATAAATATGGATGGGGCCAGGGGTCAGGTTGTCTCAGGTATATTGGTAGAAATGAAAAAAGAAAAAGAAAAGGACAGAACTAAACATTCAAGCCAAAGGCAAAAACAATGGAGTCAAGAGACCCAAATTTTAACAATCTAAGCATATTATGGGCCTGTTATACTGGCAGACTGGGTGTTGGGAGTGATCTGGGATGCACTTGGGGAACATTGGTATAGAAAGGTGGACACTGATTAAATTGGCCTTGATTCATTGAAGTACTTTATAAATCACAAAGGTTTCAATAAAATAAAATTTAAAAGATTAAATTTAAAATTTAATTTCAATCCATTCATTCCCAGTAACCCATGAAAACTGGTATTTACAATCTAAATAGAACCAGGTGTTTGTGGTGTGAAAGTCAAGGCTGCTTTGCTAGTCTGAAGGGCAGATAACATACTGTCTCAGAGTTATGTTTCTGGGTCTCAATATGTAACCAGGTTCTGATGTAGCCACAATGGTACCTTCTATAAGTTCTTAGAATCTTCCAGATCTTTTTCTCTTTTCTTGAAGATAGAGCTTTGTCTCAAGGCTTAGAAAGAACTCCGTTAAGACTTTATATGGGAGCCTTAAATATTTCATGTATTCATCTGCCTGTTTAATTATGTCTACATACAAAAAAAAGGGTTTCCTGGCTAGGCATATATTTTGCAATACTGTTATATAAATATTTAAACAGCTGGGCTTCTCTGCATCCTCAAGAAAAAGTACGAGTCTTTGCTTGAAAAGAAGTGGTGGGAAAGCATACATAAATATATCTCCATGTGAAAGTTGAGCAATTAATTTTTACTCTTATACCAATTGAATAAGAACAGCAATAGCATGTTTGCCCCTTTTTCTGGTGTATTGCTAAGGGTATAACACACTATTTTGGTATGGGAATTTGCAGCAAAAGAGGCATAACTGAGTTCACCATTTATAGATCAGATACAATTACACACAATGAATTGCATGAGGCATTTCTCTAAGTTTTAGTTTCCTCTTAAAATAAAAGTTTGGTAAAGGATGATGTAGTTATTTGTAAAGCATTATGGACATTTCTTAAAATTTAACACACTAATTTTTAGTATGATTCAACTACTCTCTTCTGGGTATGTAAACAAAAAAAATAAAAAGATAGTATTGGAAAGACAATTGCTACACATGTTCATGTCAGCCTTATAATAACCAACATTTGGAAGCAACTCAAATGTCTATTCTCAGATAATTTTTTAAATGGGGTGAATATGCGACACAATAATAATCAGGCTATAAAAAAGGAGAATTCATACACATAATACACATACTGCAACATAGATGAAGTATATATATATATATATATATATATATATATATTATGTCATTATTAGTTTCTAAAGCTAAGGTAAAAGCAGAAACACTACCAGTGACAGCTGAAAGATTCTAGGTAGAAAAATGACGATTCAAAGCAATGATCAGTGAGGGAGACATGCACCTTTTGCGATAGCAAATACTTGCCACAATCCATCCTCCTACCCTTGACTTCCATTATAAGTTTAGCTGAATTTAGGTAGGAAGCAGATGGACCAAAAAAATGCAAGCGAAGGACAGGAGAGATAGTACAAAGCTTGCCTCATATGCACTGTGCATAAAACCCTGGTTTACATCTTGGCATTGTGCATGGTCGCTGGAGCACTAAGCCAGCTGTAGTCTCTTAGTAGAAGGTCAGGTTCCCCAAAAAGAATAAAGAAAACCAGGTTAAGTAGTCTTTTGGGGGCTGGAAAGATAGCATATCTGTAGGGCATTCTCCTAACATGTGGCCGACCTGGTAGGGACCTGGTTCAACTCCAGGCATCCCAAATGGTCCCCCAGCCTGTCAGAGGTGATTTCTGAGTGTAGAGCCAGGAGTGAACCCTGAATGCTGCTGAGTGTGGCCCAAAACCCAATCAATCAATCAATAAATAAATAAAGTTTAAAATTTTTTCTTTAGACCAGATTCTTTGGACATAGACCCAGGAGAGATAAAGGGTATAAGTAAGTTTATTAACAAAATGTAATAAAATGTCTTCATTTGACCAATATTTCCTGAATGTTCACTATTTTTTTTTTGTGGTTATGGGGTCACACCCGGCTGCACTCCGGGGTGACTCCTGGCTTTACGCTCAGAAATTGCTCCTGGCAGGCTCGGGGAACCATATGGGATGTCGGGATATGAACCACAGCCCTTTTGCATGCAAGGCAAACACCCTACCTCCATGTTATCTCTCCAACCCCAACGTTCACTATTTTTAAAGTTCTCTTTTAAACATTGTTAATGAATCATCTCTGAACAATGAAATCTCTGTTTTCTATTTCAAGGAGACAACTAGTATGCTGTTAAAGTGAGACCTTTAGGTGAGGAAGATTAAATGAGATCAAATATATAAGAAATAGATTGGTCTATATTGGCACAGAAATAGTATACCCCTGATACTACCAGGAGAGATCAAATAAATGAGTCCAGATATCTGGTTTATAGATAAAATGACTATATATGTAAATACCCTTTGATATCTTTTTTTCCTCAGTGAAAAATACAAAGGAGGGTAATTAGAAGCAAGATATTTGAGAAAAATGCATGGAAAAGCACTGAAAAGAGTTAAAGTGTAAATAAACAAAAAAGCTCTACCTACTGATCCCCTACCATTTGATATGGTATATGGTCATATACCATATGGTCCCCTGAGTCATATGGTCCCCTGGGTCCTGCCAGAAGTTATTCATGAGTGCAGAGTGAAAAGTAAGCTCTCAGCATTACTCCAATGGATTCAGTCTGGTAAACCATATCAATTAAATTATAATCATTTATTTTTCTTTCTATCTTCTTTCTTTCTTCTTTCTTTCTTTCTTTCTTTCTTCTTCTTTCTTTTTCTTCTTTCTTTCTCTTTCTTTCTTTTTCTTTCTTATTTCTTTTTCTTCTCTCTTTTCTTCCTTTTTTCTTTCTCTCTCTCACTTCTATTTACCTTCTAAAAAATAAAAAGAAGTAAAAAAGAAAAAGAAAAATTAAATAATTAGCAGAAGGATCATTATTGTTTTTAAGCTCCACATTTGGTATCAATGTGAAGGTAAATGTGGAGACACCTGCATTAGGGACATACAACATGGCTGCTGGGCAGCACAAAGGTTAGAGACCAGGCCTTTAACATAAAGTAGGTTGGCATAGTTATTTTCTCCTATCAGTTTAAGCAGTATGTGTAAATTTCAGATTGTATTTAACCAAGACTTAGTACATGGAAAATGAGGTGTATGGAATAAGATGATCAATATTATGGAATAAGGGATACTTGAGGGTTCACAGGACATAACAGTTAAATGAATTTGTAGGCTCCAATCAGATCAAATGTCTTAACCTAGTAAATCAAGGTGAAAAAGTGAAAGATGAGACTACAATGAATTTAAGACTGAGATTAAGATGTACTGATACTGACAATACTAAATTTTATAGAATGAGCATGTGCATGAGTAAATAGAAGATATTAAAAAGAGTAAGTTAAAGAACTAAATTTCCAACTCACTATACATGTCATTAAGAAATATGGAGCAATGGGTAGTATTGTCTAATTAAGAAATATATACAGATCAGAGTGGGAAGATGCACATAGAAGATGCTATATATCCAAATTATGATTAGAAGTAGACATTGGGGAAAAATCCTGACTCCACCACTTCTTTGTATGTGACTTTGTAATAATGCCTCTGTGTAACTCACTTTATTCATCTAGCAGTGTAGATTTGGAGGTAAATTGTGATGATCTCTTCCTAAAAGATTTTTTTAATAATAAGTAAGCTGGTTTAAGACCATTAAAGTTCTTAGAACATGTAACTTGTAGCCATACTTCTTAGTAACCAGAGATGTCTGAGATTACTCCTGTCTGAGGAACTTTTAAGGACTTCCAAGGAACTTCTAGAATTTCTAGGAACTTCTAAGGACTGTATAAAAAACTTCTAAGAACTTGTAAGGAAGAAGTTCTAAAATGTGAGAAAAATCTAAGAATCATTTTGACCCTTTTTAACAAACACTGAGTTCCTAACTCAATGTTTAGCAGACAGGATAGGATCTGAGCATTTGTGTATATTTAAAGGACCATATGAAGTTAATTCTCCTTTTCTAGGGAAATATAATAACTATTGCTGAAGATTGAGACCAAAAGCTGAGCTTTTACATTTTCTCAGTGCAATTAATTTTATTATTGCTGTTGTTGTATTTTTTTTGTTTGTTTGTTTGGGGGCCATACCCAGCAGTGCTCAGGGCTGACTCTTGGCTTCGATATTTTAAAGAATGTCAGTTTCTGAGAAAGAAGAGAGAAACTTGAGAAGTAGGAAATGCAGCTATTTTGCCTTTCCAGAGTGAAGTCTTGCCAAAATGCAAGACTCATCTTGGGGACTCCTAGCTTTGAAACTCTTACAAAGCTATGATATATAGATGCAAAGTCAGTTCTAGCATAGTTTTAATGCTATTTCTGTTATCATCATGTTTTAACAACTTTAAATTCTATGTAATGTGCCAAATCATGCATAGATTACCACATATGTAAGCATAAATAAGAATGTGGCTTTGCTAAAGTGTTCAGGGATCACTCTGGGCAGGTTCAGAAAAATATATGTAATGCCAGGGATCAGACCCAGGTTGGTTATGTGCAAGAAATGCACCATATTCACTGTACTCTGGACCCAATGTGCTAATATTAGGATGTGACTGGTAACACATATTGCTCAAGGGATTAATGGGGTTGCAGCATCCAAGTCATGATGCTATCTATCTCTCCAGGCCCCAGTAATGATTATTAGCTTTGCATGTATTAGTCTAAATATAACCTAAACTTAAACACAAACAAACACATTTTATGTTTGTTCCACCTATGTATATATCTCTAAATCTTCAGTCTATATGACATCAACTTTCCCTTTTTCTAGTAAAAATTTATTTCATATATTTCTTTTTATGTTCTTCCTTGCTTAGCTGCCTTAATAATATTCCACATGACTTAGCAAAAATTGGAAAAGAACATTTTCCACAAAATGGGTTGAGGTACTTTTATTTCAAACTTTCAAAGTAAACATATTTCTACAGTCAATTATTTTTCAAGTGCTGAAAATGGGAAACTTTAATCATCAAAGGCTTTATGCTGTCCATTTTCACTCACTATTTTAGAAAGCTTCCTATTGTTAAAAAATGATCTGAGACTTGCAAATAAAATGTAGGTGTTATATCCTTTGAATATCACAGAGTGGCAAAGACTACTAAAATATGATAGCATAGGAACATATACATAGTTATTGCATTGTTAAGTTAAAATGTATTGATTTAAGAAAATTACAATTTTATTTTTCTTTTTCTTTGGGGGGTCAAAACCTGAATGAAGTTCCATAATTCGATAAATCAATGATGAGTCAATTCCAAAAAATGAACAGAAGTAAAATAAAGAATTAAATAAAGAAGTAAAATAAAGGATAAAAACAGAAAACTAATAAATATAATTAGGCACAAAATATTGTTAGGCAGTTCTCAAGGATTACTTATTTCAACTTTTCTTTTTTTTGGGGGGGGGCACACCCGGTGGTGCTCAGGGGTTACTCCTGGCTGTCTGCTCAGAAATAGCTCCTGGCAGGCACTGGGGACCATATGGGACACCGGGATTTGAACCAACCACCTTTGGTCCTGGATCAGCTGCTTGCAAGGCAAACGCCACTGTGCTATCTCTCCGGGCCCTTATTTCAACTTCTGTGCTCGGAAAACACCTGAACTGCTATACTATATCTCTAGCCTTCTAAAGTTTCTTATTATATATGTAGTATATTATATATTTATTGAATATAATAGAGATTGAAATAAGTTTTATCAAACAGGCATATTACTCCTAAAAATCAATGAACTATTAGACTAGGTAAACTCAGCAATGGGCTCTAAATATAATTCCTTATATAATTGCCTCTATAAGCATGTGTTTTAGTTTTAAAAATTATATTGGTATGTTGAAGCCATTCTGGCTGAGCCTTAGGATTTAATTTTGCCTGTGTGCTCAGGTTGCTCCTGGCTTGGCTCAGGAGACCATATATAGTCCTGGATATCAAACTCAATTTAACAATGTGAGGGTTTTGCCTTACCTACTCTACAAACTCAATGACTCTAAGAATATATTTTCAAATGCTCTTTGAACCAATCACATTTTACTACCTGCTCATTCAATAATGAGTTAAACTATTTGATATGACTGACAACCGTTAGAGTTCCTAAAAATAGTCTGGGCTTAATTATATTCATTAGTTTTATGTGTTTATCCTTTATTTTACTTCTGTTCATTTTTAAATGGATTTATAAAATTATGGGACTTCATGATTTTATCTCTTTATGTATATATATTTTTATATCTCTCATTTTCTATTTCTTGTTGGCGATCAGGTTTCAGGCTTGGTAAAAAGTACATATATATGATTGGTATATATATATATATATACTACATTTTACTGTAATCAATTCAAAAATACATTTATTGCAGCTAAGGATATCTATCAAAATTTATCAGAATAGGTAAACAAAAATATCATGATGTTTTAAAAAAATGTCAGTTTCTTTCTAGGAGAGAAAGTCGAGTAGTAGAAAATGCAGTTATTTTGCCTTTCCAGAGTGAAGTCTTGTCAAAATGCAAGACTCTTGGGGACTCTAGCTTTGAAACTCTTATGAGGTTATGATATATAGATGTAAAATCAGTACTAGCATAGTTTTTATGCTATTTCTGTTATCATCATGCTGTAACACCCTTAAATTCTGTTATATGCCAAATCATGCAGAGATTACCACACATGTAAGCATGACCAATTGTCATGGCAATGGCACAGTAGTAGCACATTTGCCTTGCATGGAGCTGACCTACGAGGGACCACGGTTTGATCCCCTGGCATCCCATATGATCCCCCGAGCCAGGAGCGATTTCTGAGCACAGAGCCAGGAGTAACCCTGAGTGTCACCAGTGGTGGCCCCAAAACAAAACAAAAAATTTCAATATAATATAAAACTCAAATTTTGTAAAACTCATAAATAATTTCAAAATAGTGTTGCTTTATACATTTAATAAAATAGAAAAATTCTGTTTAGCTAAAAAATAAAATAATAAAAAGTATAGAGTTAATATCCTATAGATAAGAGGATTTTTTTATTTGTGATAAAGTTAGAAAATAATGTGAGATAGGTTGGGCTATAAAATAAAGAAATGCAACAATAAAAGCAAAACCAACACCATAGTTAGCACAGTATGAAGCAGAAAGAGAAAAAAAAAATAACTGAAGATTATCCACAGCACTAAAGCTTGTCACTGTTCAAGGCATCTTGCACATTATTTTACTATTTTACAATCTATCATATATTCCAAGAAATTGAAGCAAGAGGCAAATTAGTCAAGAATACAATGTTAGGACACTCAATGCCTTAAAATATTTCTCATAAAATTAGGAGTGGCTAGTTATAGTTAACTATAATATCAATAAAATCTACAAACTAAAATGTATAAAATGATATTAAAATACTACATTGGGAATATAGACTTAGTTAATCTAAGCATTGGATTAATCATGTGAAGATCATCTCAGTAGTTAAAATTAAACAAATTATATTAAGTTACATTTATCAGTAATTAGATTACTATTATTATTACTGCATTATATTAGTAATTATATCTAGTAAACTACAAACTCATGCCAATCGAGAGCTATTTATTTAAAGAACGATATTATTTTATTAGTTCTTTTTTCAAAATAAAAATATCTTTATTTTCAGAATAAAAGCAAAAGTGATGTCTGTGGAATTGTTCTGACACATGGGACAATTGGAATATCTTCAGTCTTGAATTTCTTTCACTGAAATAGGCATTTATTAATGCTTCATGTTCATTGGTTTAAGTATGCCCAACTTTGCAATTTGAGTCAGAAACAGGGAACAGACTATGTAAATAAGTGAAGACTAGAAAGAAGAATAAATGGGGGAAGCAGAAAGATAAGTTCTTTCCTTGATTATTCTATTGTGTCTCTGTAAAATTAATTCATTTATTGATTAATTAAAGATCAAAACCTATTGTTTTCTTGGTCTCTTGACCTTGTCTAAAGAATAAATATTAAAAATTATCAAAGATATAGCCAAGCTACTTAAATTGCTATTCAACCTCTAAAGAAAAGAGAGGATTGTTGCCACTTCTATCTTTATTAAAATTTTAAAGTAGACCAGTTCGATTCTAAAATTGCGTTTGTATCTGGCGTTACTTGGTTTGTAATAAGCAATAACTTAAGCACTGACCACTTCTGCTTTTGAATTAAAGCAAAGGTTCTCTGACAGCTTTGATTGGCTGGTGTCTCTTCAAGCTCACATTCATGTAGAAATCATAAGGACTCCAGAAATCATTGTGGGTAATGAATTAGATGATGTGATGTGATCAAGTATGTGTTACACTTGTATTTCCTCCGATGTCATCTCAAACCATGGTTATAGTTGTATCTGAGCATTTTAAATGTTTCTTCCATCAAAATTATTCATTTCAGGATGCAAACATAATCCAAAGTTCTGGAGAGCACGCTTTGGTTGTGGGGAGCTTGCATTCAAGACTGTACCACATAGTTCCTAAGCACTACTAGAGTACCACCTTTTGTATGTATCCAAAGTAAAACAAGACCATACTAGCCTCGCATTGGAAACTGTTAAAAAAAATCTTTTAAATATTTCTGCAAATATCTAATAATCATTGCATTTCTTTATATATATATATATATATTCCAAATATATAGCCAGTAATTTCCACACAATGATGTATAAACAAAACAAAATGATTTTTACTTAAAAACAAAAGATGTTTTAGAGTGATGGGTTTGTGGGATTTATGGAGTGTTGAAGTCACAGGAAATACTACTGACACTGAAAATACACAGTTTCATTTGACACAGACTTAGGGCACCATTTTCCTTATAGCCAATTAACAAAAACAAAATCCATGAGAAACTCAATGTCTATATTACAGCTGTCAAAATTAGATTCACCAGTTAGTCGATAATAACTGCCCCAATCCTTGATAACAATTTAAATCACATTCCCTGATAATAATCAAAAAGTTATATAGTAAGTTATGGTCTCATTAACAAAAAAGCTATCTAAAAATGACCTTAATTTGTAAGTGGAAATAACACTTAAGCAGATTATAAATATTGACAATGTTGCTCCATTATTTATATTAATACAGAAGAATTTCTAAGACAGATACTAAAATTAGTTTGATTCTTTGGGCACCATTTGAAAATTATTTCACATTGCTGAAAAATAGGTGAAATATAGAAAGTAAATTCTAAAATTGAATAGCATGAAAGACTGCAAAAAATTGAATCTCTGTGAATAAGTTGGTACTGAAAATCAACTGAAAATTGATTGAATAATGTTTTATTGCAGAGGAGATAAATATTTTAGAATGCCTTCTATCTTTAGATTTCTGTAACCAAGTCACAAAGTCTTTAAAGTTATCCAAAGTATATTTAATTAAATTTAGGCTAAAAAAAGAAAAAAATGAAAGAAATAATAAATACTACTTAAAGAAAAAAGCTTGTACTGAAGTACAAAAATACTTTAAATGCCACTATCTTTTCTCTAGTGAACAGTTTTGTAATAATTATACAGTAATATTTAATGTGAATATGTTACATATATTTATACATAATTAAGCTATGAAACTTTAAGCAGGAATAAAAAGAAAATTTGAGGATCTAGAGATATAGAAAATTATTTTGTAATATAGGAGTGTAATGTATATCATACATCTGTACACATTTACAAATGCACACATATATGTAAATCCATAGAGAGAGAATGGGAGACCACACAGTTTATAAATATGAAAAACAGTTCGTGATTTGCATATAAAAAATAAGTGGATGTAGGTAGGAAGCATCGATATAAAAAATGAGGGGAGTTTTATAGCTATAGAATTAGTTTAATATTAACTATTCCACTTTTTGTTTGGTGTGGTGCTCACAGATTACTTCTGGCTCTGTGCTTGGGGATCACTCTTGGGAGTGTTCCGGGGGCCACATGCTGGAGATTGAAGCAGGGTTGGCCATGTGCAAAATAATTGCCCTAAACTTTGTATATTTCTCTAACCCTTAACTAGATTAATTTAAATACACATGTTTGTCTAGAGTTTTTATAGGACATTATAATGAGTTAAAACTAGGTAAAACATGTGAAGGATATATTTGCAATGTTTAATAACTATGTGAATCTAAAATCATCTTTAAAAATACATAATTTAAATAATTAATAGTAGAAAGTTATAATAAAGAGGTGCAATGTAAAACTGAATTCCCATGCCCTTTTTGGGACTCAGTAATAAGAATGACTAGAGAATGTGGTACTAAGATGCCAGTTTTTCTTGTCAGTTGACTCTAAAATCCCTATACTTCTCTCTCTCTCTCTCTCTCTCTCTCTCTCTCTCTCTCTCTCTCTCTCTCTCTCTCTCTCTCTCTCTCTCTCTCTCTCTCTCTCTCTCTCTCTCTCTCTCTCTCTCCATTTCTTTTTGTTTTGTTTTGTTTTGGGGCCACACCGGTGATGCTCAAGGATTACTCCTGCCTATGCACTCAGAAATTGCTCCTGGCTTAGGGGACCATATGGGACACATGGGGATCAAACCACAGTCTGTCCTAGGCTAGTGCAGGCAAGGCAGATAGATGCCTTATTGCTTGCGCCACCGCTCCAGCCCCTCCATTTCTTTTTCACTAGCAACTCCCAAGTAATCAGAAAGCATATAGAACATTATGATATTTTCTGAGTAGTGCTTACCAATGCTGTAATTCCTTATATTTTTATAAATTTTATTACTCTGGGACACAATTCATACTTCTATTATAATGAAAATGCTAAAAGTAAATTTTCTTTTTTTTTCTCTATGCAAGAGAAATTAACTGCTAAGGAATTAGAATTAGTGTCACTACTCAAACCCATCTCCTATTTCCCCTTGAAATTTTTCAGAATACTCCCTTAAGAAAAAATAGCCAGTGAGAAACTTGATTGATTGATTTATTAGCTTTTCAGGAAAAAAAGTACATTATACTTTATTCAATGCTATGTTACAAAGGCAATTTGGTATGAAAAGACCAAAAATCTCTCCCCTGCCTCTCCTTTGTTTAGACCTTTAGGAAGAATCTAACTTTATAAATCCATCTACCAGTGATAAACCAATCAATAATACAGAGAAGATAAGTTTGGGTATTTTCTTAAAGAGGCAATTTAATGGAGTTGATATAAAAACACTAACATTTCAACTTATCAAAAATTTAAAAGAAGTAATTGACTTGTTCTTATAGTTACTTAATATTGTCTTTACTCTAAAATTATACTAACAACTAAGGACTGTTAATGTGTTCTCTTCTAAGTAAATGGAAGAAAATTACTATTTACACTACTCTGGCATATCTATCTTTATGGTTATTTTACATAACAATTCTAATAGAATCATTTTAGACACTTTAATGAAAATACATTATATATAATTTCCAAATTATAAATCCTTGCAAAAATATAGTGTTTTAGGAAATATTTTCAACACCATACAAGATAATGGTGTTCATTTTTACCAATATTCTTCAATATTACATTGAAAAAAATAAAATGCATTAGATATATAAAAGAAGCTTTAACTATTTAAAGTTTTATTTTTATTTAATTATGAATAAAGTGTTAACATGCTCTGTTAAAATGGTATCAGTGAAACATTTCTTTTCCATTCCTATATCTGTTCTTGATTTCCTTCTCTGAAGGAATTACAATACTAGATTATTTTCTAAAACTTTCCAGAAATTTTATATCCATATACTAAGGAAAATATTTAATAAAAATGTTATATTTGAGGAATAATGATTTTTTTTCTGCATCAAATGTCAATTCCATAGTAGGTGGTGCTAAAATTACTCTAAGGAGACTAATTCAAATAATACAAGGTCTTGGCTGGAAGAAATTATTTATCTGATCAGTAATGATTGCTATGAGAAAGAAATTTAATATATAGTAATTTGCAGCATGTTTTATATTCCTGAATTGCCATAATTGAGTTGTCAGAGGGGATAAGAAACTAACCAACACTTTAAGAAAGTAACCAACATCAACAATTAAGACAAATTATAAAGTATGATATATAAAAAAGGACATAAAAACTTCCATACTCAAAATTATGACCTGAGAAATTTTAATGGAACTTAGGAAAAGAATAAAATAATGAGGTCCAAAGAGAGAGAGCCCTAAAAGTGTGGAGAATCCTGGTAAAAATAATTAAATCATGGACGGAGGTAGTAGAGTAGTAGAGTGTTTGCCTTGCACGTGTCTGACCCAGGACAGAACGGGGTTCAATCCCCAGCATCCTAGCATTCCATATGCTCCCCCACCCCGAGCCTGCCAGGAGCTATTTCTCAGCCCAGAGCCAGGAGTAACCCCTGAGTGCCGCTGTTGTGGCCTAAAAAACAATTAAAAACTTAAATCTTATAATTATATACAGAATGTTAGTTAGGCTATCTGTCTCTATCCAGAAGTTTCCCTGAGTAAAAAGCCTTCAGTCTGATAACTTAATTTCTATTTCTTTCTAGAGCTCAAAGAATATTTATTGATAATTTGTTTTTTGTTTACATAGCAGACACATACATACATATATACACACATACACACAGGGACACATGCTTTACATAGAAAAAGCCCAAATATCAAAAGCAAAACATGAGAATACAGCTGATAAGGTGATAAGGTGCTTGCCTTGCATACAACCAACACAGGTTCCATCCTTGGTACCCCATATGATCCCCTGAGCTCTGTCAGGACATATCCCTGAGCACAGAAACTAAGAGTAAAGCCTTGAGTACACGCACACAGCTGATTGCGTCCAAAATCAAATACTTCCAATGTGAGTTAATAAGATAGTACAGAGATTAAGATTAGAACATTAATCTTTGGACTATAAAATTTTCAAGTGCCCAAACTGATATAAATAGAAGTAGGTCAGATATAAGTGGAGATGTCTAGAAGAACTGATCTATTGTATGTAGGATGTACATGTGATGAAGGGTAAATTAAGCTAATTTACACAATCCTGGATCTCATCAAATAGATTTAATCTTAAACCAGAAAATAGGCAAAAGGTTTTATAAACCATAGTATAATAATAATTATTATTTTTATAGTTGAATGACAAAAACTGAGTTTATAAACAACACTCCATATGGTTTCCTAACTACCATCATGAGCACAGAGCCAGAGTAAGCATTGAGTACTTCTTGGTGTGGCCCAAAAAACAAAACAAAATAAAATTCCAACCCAAGAAACTGAGTAAGTTTTTGTTTGGTGGTTGTTGAAAAGCACAGAACTGCTATTCAAAGGTCCTTGCAAACATGGTCAGGAATCAAGAACACTGTCATGTGCCCTGAAGCTATCCAGTGGATCTAGAAATAAAAGTGAAACTTTCCTGGTTTCTTTTTCATATACAAATACAGTTATATTTGAAACCGACAGCTGTGCACTTTAACCACTTTCTCTTGTGTGATTTATTCCAATTGCACTTCTTAAATAAAACTTTCATTTTAGATATGGAAATAGATTTCCTTCCTGAACAACTTGTTCTTCTAGAAATAAGTGTTGAGTCAGATATGTGACAATGATTCTGTCAGAAGAAATATGCACCATAAGCAGCCTCTTCCTATTTGTAGTTGACTCATGTTCCTCTGTGATGGAAAAGCTTCTTCATCCACATTTCTGGGATGAAGAGGAAGTGTCTCATGGAGAAGAATAAAAGAGATTTCTAAGGAATGAGAATTGCTATGGAGCAATTTAAGATATCTTTCAAAAACAGGAAAATGCAATTTAAGGTATCAGTAGGCACTCATAGAGATAATTCCAGCCACACTTTTTACAGACATATAAGTAAAAAAGATATTTTAAAGTCATTAATCTGGCAAGAACAATTTTCACCTCAGGATGTGCCTTACTTACAGTTCTTAGAACAATCATTGCTTTTCCTCTTTTATAATAAATGAGGGCCATTCTTAGTGAACATTTTTTCTACCACACACGATATACTAAATGCTCTGTGTAATTGATTTTATTTTATCTTTACAACACTCTTAAGTGGAAAGCATACCGACTTCCATTCTCAGACCAAAAAAAAAAAAATGAGAGTTGGAAGATTTAAGTACAGCTACTACATCATTGTCCATCAAAAGTCAGAACTTAGGACCAAAGCTAGATTTTTCCAAAAATTAAGTACTTGGCCATTCTTGTATGTGACCTTTAAATGACACTTTATCTTATGAAACTGCAGTCAAAGCTCAAGAGTTCTAGTTGGCTGATAAAGGCAGAGTTGGACTCCTAAGGGATGAAGAAAAGTGAAGAGAAAAAATTTAAACAAAGCCTTTGAAAGGAATCAGAGAGAGTTATTGTGCAAGACCAGATGGTGAATATATGTATTCTGACCAAAAGCCAAGAGTTGAGTTAAATATGAACTCGATATAAATAGAAGCAGGTCAGATATAAGTGGGGATGATCTAGAAGAACTGATCTATGGTATGTAGGCTGTACATGTGATGAAGGATAAATTAAGCTAACTTAGGCAATACTGGACCTCATAAGATAGATTTAATCTCAAACCAGCAAATAGGCAAAAGATTTTATGAACTGTAATATAATAATACTTATTATTGTTATAGTTGAATGACAAGTATAGAGTTGATATATTTAAAATTAATATTGATTCCATTTTATGTTTGTAAACTACATAATTTATTAAATTATTCAATATAAATAGTTAAAATAATTTATACTTAGAAATACCACATGGTATATACTATATACAGGACATATTTTATTTTCTTTACTATATTCAAATTGTACATAATATTTTTATGTCTTGTTGATGTATTTTTGTAAAAATATATCCTACTATTAAAAGGAATAATTAAAATTTAAAAATTAGGACTAATAGCACAATCTTTATACTCATAAATCTCCATTAACCTCTGGTATTACTATAATTTCTATAAACATTTATGCATAGATAAAGGAAGGGGACAATGGAGAGGTAATGAAGAATAAATAAAGATAGGGTAATGAAAGGGAAGTGAAATTTTAAATTATTAACATTTTTGTTTTTGGTACTCCATTGAATTTTGTGAAGTTAAGGAAAGAGATGACATAGAGGACAGAAAGAACAAATGTAAGTAAATATGTAAAAGTAAACAATTTTAGAGAATGTCTTTCTTACTTTAAGAGGCCTCTAGTTTTTGCTCTATCAGATATATTTTATGATGTTCCAGCAAGATTTATACTTTACTGAACTCCACTGATACGTGATATTCTAAGATTATTTCTGGTTAATTAATTAGCAGTTGAAATAATATTAGCAGTTGAAATATCAGTCAGAAAGTATAGCTTAGCAAGGATCTGGAATTGCTTTATTTTAATGGAAGACACCAAGAAAAACATGTACATAAGTTATATGACATGATATAATTTTTAAAAAAGACAATTCTACTCATTATGCTATTCATGCCAAACAATCTGATACAACTCTAAAATGAATTTTATGTATAGAATCACATTCAGATAAATATAGAAAATTAGAAGTTTAATAATGGCCACTAATCTAAAAACTATCAAAGGGATTGCCTTATAAAATATCAACTTCACTGTAAATTTCTTTTGAAAGACTTTAAGATGGTACTGATGTAGGAATATATACTGAATTCAAATAAACAGAAAAGAATTAAAAAAAACACATACCCACATATAAACTTTATATTAAGAACAATTTAATATAACAATCAGTGGGGGAATGCAAACATTTTAATATCCTAACTTAAATCATTTCTACTTACATGGGAAGATTGTTTCCATTATAAATTCATCTAATTTATAAGATTAAAGCTTGGTCATTCACATAAAATAAAATGTCACTTATACCAAGTTTAAGATTCTATACATAAATACATCATTAATTTTATTTTCATCTGATTATTCTGATGATAATTAAAACAATTATATGGTAAAAATTATATAAATTTTTAATGTGAATATACATAAGAGTAAAAGTTATTTCTAGGGAAAGTAAATGTATGTTGCCTGAGATACTAGGAAATTTATGTTCCCTCAGTGATCTATTTCTTAGGAAATAATTTGCTAAAAATGTGGCAGTCTACTATAATTTTTAAATGTCTGTTTTATTCTCTGTAACTGTCTTCGTGTTGGAATTACTCTAAATAAATTGGAATAAAAGAGAATTAACATTTATTGAATCTTACTCTGTGTCGATCTTAGTGCTAACCATCTTCATTTACAATTTTATATATTCCTTACAGAAGTCTATAAAGTAGCCATCACTTAGGTTCATTGTATTTACAAAGAAATTGAATTTCAAAAAGATTAAATATCTGATTTTAAAATACCAAGAAATGTCTAGCTGTACAAACACAGTAGAAATATTTTTAAGTATTGTTTTTTTATAAATATGTCCCTGAAATAAGCCAGGACGAACCCAATTTTATATTTCGGTTTACTTTCCCTACACTTGTTCTTCTTGAATTAGATAGTATGAAAACGTATGTTTTTAAGTTTCATCGTTGCATCGTAGCATATGTTTTTAATAAAGTCATAAACATGGTTCTGCTAATTAAGAGACACAAATTATAACATGCTAAACACAAAATGAACCGGTTACAATGGTAGACCATGGGGTTGAAGGTTGAGGTATGAGTTGCATGCTAGGAACTCTGAAGGAGGTCAACAATGATGGTGGGAATGGCCCTAACTCAATGTCACTATATGTCTGAAATACAACTTTGAAAGACTTGTAATTCACAATGATCTCAATAAAAATTTAAAAAAATATTTTGCTCATATAATAAAATAAATTCTGCCATACATTTGTCAAATTAAGCACTGGTGTGTCATCAAAATGAAAGGAAAATAAGAAACATCTTTCTGAATATACTTGCCATTTGTGTGCATGTATATGGTACCATGATTAAATATAGGACCTCACACATGATAGATATGTACTATAACACTTAACTACAAGCATATGCTTGTTTTTAGTTCTCTATAGTTTACAGAAAAATTTCCTAAACAAGAGTACTGCTATGATACTTGTTTCAATTACTCTTGCTCAACTCTTTAAACTTAGACTACTCTTTTTATATTAAAGAAACAATGATGGGAATAATTGTTTTTCTTGGACATCCTAAGTAAAAATTAAGAATATAATATAAAATTATTGGGGCCGGGCGGTGGCGCTGGAGGTAAGGTGCCTGCCTTACCTGCGCTAGCCTAGGAGACGGACCGCGGTTCGATCCCCCGGCGTCCCATATGGTCCCCCAAGCCAGGAGCGACTTCTGAGCGTATAGCCAGGAGTAACCCCTGAGCGTTACCGGGTGTGGCCCCCCCCAAAAAAAAAAAAAGAATATAATATAAAATTATATATAAAATTAATATTTGTACATGAATTTAAAATGTGTATAAATGAATATAAACTATAAAAATATCTTAAAACTTTAAGAAATTCTTTATTAAGAGGCTCTAAGATTGTTATCACCCATGTAGGTGATAGTATATGATATATGTAACTGCTATATATTAGGGAATGCAAATACTTTATATTTTCAAAATAAATACTTAGAAAATGGAACGTTTTCAAAATACTACCTAAAGTGATTCTATTAATTTCACAATAACCATATGTGGAAAATCTACGTTATAAATAATAGTGCCACTTTGGAAGTTATTTTGTCAGTTTCTTTAAAAAAGTAATAAAACATGTAATAAAGTTCTATTAGATGATGCAGCATTTGAGCATTTAGATTGCTCTAATTATTTTAAAACCTATGTACATACAAAAATCCATACATTAATATATGTAGCAGCTTTATTCTCAACTGGCCAAACTTTAAAGTACCCTTCAGCAGAATAATGAATAACTAATAACAGATAATTTGTTATGTGTGTTATACACCAATTACAAATAGCCTATTAACACAGAGAAGAGTTTATAGTGCCTGTGATAAGGGATGAAAGACAATCTAAAATTTTTCTTATTTTATTATTTTAATTATCTGACTTTACAGAAAGCAACTATGGAGTATAATAAATTATAAATTAATGACACAGTTTTATACCTGTGCTTGATGATATTTTGATATTTGAGGACCTGTAAACCTCAATCCAAAGTTAGTTAAGTCCCCTAGATCAGGAGTCCTCAAACTTTTTAAACAGTAGGCCAATTCACTGTCCCTCAGACCTTGGGAGGGCAGGACTATAGATTATAAAAGAAAAAATTATGAACAAATTCCTATACACACTGCATATATCTTATTTTGGAGTAAAAAAAAAACAGAAATAAACGCAATATTTAAGTTAAGAATAAGTAATGTTAAATCAAAAACCTTAACAGTATTTCAATGGGAACTATGGGCCTGCTTTTGGTGGGTCATATTTTGAGGACCCCTGCCTGACATTGAGATAAGGAGTAGAGAGACAGAGAGAAAGAGGGGAGTCAAAGAGTGTTGGCGCACACTCCCCACATGCACACTGTGGACCCAGGACAAGCAGGCTGCTAAACAGGACAGGCAGCAAAAACACACAGCAGGCAGGACAAATGTCGCGTCAGAGGACTCCTGTCTTATCATATTTCTGCTAGGCTCACCCAAGTAATCCTGAGTTCATACCCTTGTCTAATTAAAATCAAATTTTATATTTGTTCATGAGAACTAATCATATTCTTTTTTTAATATAATTTTTATTTTGATCATAGTGTCTTACATATTGTTGACAATAACATTTTAGGTACATATTTACATAAAATCAGGGGGGATTCCCATCCCCAAATTGTCCTCCCTACCCCTCCGTTGTTGTCCTACCTCCCATTTCCTCTTCCCTCACCCCGAGGGCGGCTAGAATATGTGGTCCCCTCTGTATCCAACCCACTACTTAGTAGTCTTGCACCTGTTTGGTCTTGATGCCTCCCTTATCTCCCCCTCTAACTGTAGGCAAGACTAGCTAGTTCAAGTTGCGTGGTTTTGCCTGAAAAGGAGAAGATAAATAAACTGGGGTAAGAGTCTAATACTCCCAAAATGGGTGGAATCCTTCTAGAGGCTCTCATCATCGATTTGGGAGATGAAGGAGAGAAAGAAGGTGAAACACTCCACCAGTACCAAAAAAGTGTCAATTATCCAGTGAGGACTCCAGCTATATCGATAAGCACCACAAAAAAACAGCCGAAAAACAAAGCAAAACAGACAAACAAATAAACAAAAAACAAAACAAAAACAAACAAACAAACCAAAAACACGCCATGGTCTTGAAATAAGAAACATGGCATAGCACATAACGAAGGAAAAGAAAAGAATAGAAAAAAATAAGTATAATTGGGGACGACGATTTCAATAATCACACCCAAACAGAGAAATCGACCAAAATAGATAGGTAAATAAAAATAATAATAACAATAATAAATGAAGGTAAAAGATATATATGTATATATATATACACACACATATATATATACCTATATATAAAATACCAAGGTTTTGTGCTTTTTGTATTTTTGTTTTTTCCCCTCCTGCCCTGGCACAGTAAATATTGGGGTCATTTGAAAAGGAATTCACATGGCCTAAGAAATATGAGGTTTCTCCGTCCTTGGAGTATACTGTCATGGGATCAGCTCTAGACTTTGCTCAGGATCATTTATTCTCCCGGTGGTGTTTTTTGGTGTGTGGAAGACTTCTTTTCTGTCCAGGGTGATACACTCAGAGCTCTGTGTTTAGAGGTCTCAGTATCTGCACAGATCCTGAGGTAGGACTTATGGTGAGGTCAGTCTTTGTGGTTCTAGAGGTTCTGTTACCTCAGTGTCGTTTTATTCCATCTTCTGTGGTTGGTGACCTTGGTCTTTGCACTGAACCTAGGATGGCACCTAGGTAAGCGTCTTTCTTTGTGCTTCCAGAAGGCCCATTCTGTTGCAGTTGTCTCTGTCAGACCTTTGGGACTGGGGATCATGCTTATTGTGCAAGTCATAGTTCAAACCCTAAACTAGGGCTTTTTTATTGGTCCCAAGATGTATACTGTCTGGTCGTGGTTCTAGTAGCCAGTCATCTGTAAGTCACGATCTTGGCTTTTGGACCTACCAAAGGGTGCTGAGTCTTCTGGATTTGTCTTGTCGTTAGCTGGTAAGGTAGGCTAATCTGCTCTAAGGTCAAGTTGTTCACATTTTCCTCTTTGTCGGGATATCATGTTAGAGCTGGCCCTTGTTGTTGACCCCACAGTATTAAGGCTGTTCCGGATGGAGTTTGTTTCCTGTAGCTGTTGTGAAGAGCTGTGCCGATTCTATGTCTGGGATCCAGGGTTCAAGGCTGGATGAATGGCATCTAATTATCTGAGGTCTAAGTGATTCCACATGACATATTTTCAAGGTAGGAGATACCCCTGTATTGTAAACAACTATGAGTTCCTATCTCTAGTAGATAAGAGCTCTTTTTTTTTATATGTAAGGTTTCCCCATTATTTAGTGTGTCTTTGCAGGGGGAGGTGGAGCCACATTGTATTGTCGGTGTGGTTGGGGGTGGACAGAGGGGATAACAGACACAGGTCACATACCCAAAAATGATAAAAAAAATAATAATAATAAAATAAAATAAAATTAAATAAATAAAAACGTATGTGCTCACAAATGTATATATAGGACCAACATTTAAAAAAATAAATAAATAAATTTAAGAGGAAAAAAAGAAAAAAAAAAGAACGAAAATGAGTTAGCGAAGTTTTTAAAGGACCAAAGTGGTGCAAAAGACTACCTTACATTTGGGGGAGAGCAGATAACGAGGTGGTGTATTACAGGTCTTATGCCTATGTTGGAAGTACAGTTTTTCCCATTGTCTTTTGGGTTTTTCTTGTGATGTGTGGGTTCCCAGGCATCTTCCTATCACACCCCCTGACCTTCTTCAGGTTGGTAAAAATTTGCGGCAGGGAGGTCTTGGAAGAGTTCTTGCATTGGGGATACTTTTGGACCTAGGTCCGGTTTCAAGAAACAGTCCATGTTAGGGGGAGTTGGTAGGGAGGGCCTCACAGCATGAGTCCGCAGGGGAGTTGGCTGTCTTTTCTTGCCCGGGACGAGGTGTGGGTTTGACTGGGTGTCCCTTCTCTTGGGTGCTGGGTACTGGTTCGTTGGGGTAGGAGGTCGATCTTGTTGCCTAATAGATTAAGGACTGAGGGTGAAGTGTTTTAATATAGAGGGAGGTCTGGATGGGATTGAGGGGTGGAGGGATAGTTGGATTTCCAGAGGGGGGAAAGGGTGAGGTGTATGGAAGGGGTAGGGAGGGAGAAAAGAGAAAAGTACATTAGAAAGAAAGGGAGAAGAGAAAGGATAGAAAGTAAAGAAAAGAATAGAAAAGAAAAAAATAACCAAGAAAGTGGTGAGAAGAGAGGAGAAAATAGCAAGGGAATGCTGGTTTGCTTGAATGTGTTCAGTGAATAGAGCATGTAGTTTGGGTCTGTACGTCACGTCGCTGTTACTGCTTCGGTGGTCTGACTGGTCACGTGCTTGAAACCCTAAAAGAAGGTAAACCTAGGGATAAAGTGTATGTTAAAGAGTTTTCTCAGGGCCATCTCGTAGTGCAAACTGGGTATGGTATCTCGTGTGGTATCCCGAGTTGCCATCTTAGCTTGTCCGCCCTTTGTATTCAAGAACGCCTGTGGACAGAAAAGCTGAGAGGTTATTTTAAATATAGTAAGATAGAGGCATTAATACGTAGTTTTATGGGATGTTTCCATTGGAGCCAGTGGTTTGCCTTGGTATTCTTTACCTGTGTTCCTGTATACGATCTCTACAGGATTATTATGTGCCATTATTGTAGAAGGTTAATTACGTACCTGTTCTCTCTATGCTGCTGTTCTGGTGTTGCTGTTTTCTTTGTGGTATAATGTGTAGTCGAGAGTTTGTGTTGTTCCTTTTTCATGTGTTTTGGGCACTGTTCCGAGGTATATGTTGACTATTACAGTGGTTGGAGTTTCTACCCTGTTAGAACCTGTTATTTGATTGTTAAGTATTAGTTGTGATTGAGATGTATGTTCTATGTGCTTCAGAATAGTGCTACCATTCTGTGTTTATCTTTTGTCTTCTGACTTACTTCGTTTAACATAACATGATCTAAGTCCATCCACGTTGCTGCAAAATCTGTGATTGTATCATTTCTGACTGCCATGTAATATTCCATTGTGTATAGATACCACATCTTAATGATCCATTCATCTGTTGTTGGACATCACGGTTGGTTCCAAGATTTGGCTATTATACTGAGTGCTGCGATAAATAGTGGGGTGCACACGTATTTTGGAATGAATGTTCTTCCAACTTGGGGGTATATACCTAGGAGTGCAATTGCTGGGTCAAAAGGGAGCTCAATTCTGAGTTCTTTGAGTACTCTCCAGACTGTTCTCCATAGATTTTGGACTAGGGGGCATTCCCACCAGCAGTGGATGAGAGTTCCCTTCATACCGCATTCACGCCAACAAAGATTGTTCTCAGTATTTTTGATGTGAGCCATCCTCACTGGTGTAAGGTGGTATCTCATTGTTGTCTTGATTTGGATCTCTCTGATGATGAGTGAAGGTGAGCATGTTTTCATGTGTTTGTTAGCCATCCTTCTGTCATCCTCAGAGAAGTGTCTATTCATTTCTTCTCCCCATTTTTTTATGGCTTTGCTTGATTTTGAGGGGCTCAGTTTTCTGAGTGCTTTGTAAGTTCTAGATATCAGCCCTTTATCTGATATGTCTAGTGAAAAGATTTTTTCCCATTCTGTTAACTGTCTTCTTGCATTAAGTAAGGTTTCTTTCGTCATGCAGAAGCTTTTTAGTTTGATGTAGTCCCATTTGTTTATGTTTGCTGCTAAGGTTCTTGCCATTGGTGTTCCATTCTCAAAGACCTTTTTGATATATAGGTCTTCGAGTGTTCTCCCTATTTTATTCTCAATAAACTTTATAGATTCGGGTCTGATTTCAAGGTCTTTGATCCATTTTGAGTTGACTTTTGTATAAGGAGTGAAGTATGGGTTGATTTTCAGTTTCGTACATGTGGTTTTCCAGTTGTGCCAACACCATTTGTTGAATAGGCTTTCTTTGTTCCATTTCAGATTCTTGCCTCTTTTATCAAATATTAGTTGGCTGTATATCTGGTGGTTTATGGCTGGGAATTCTGTCCTGACCCACTGGTCTGAAGTCCTGTCTCTGTTGCAGTACCATGCTGTTTTGATTACTATGGCTTTATAGTATAGTTTCAAGTTAGGTAAGGAGATTCCACCCAGCTTCTTGTTTTTCAGTATGTGTTTGGCTATCCTGGGTCTTTTGTGGTTCCAGATGAATTTTGTTAATGATTGTTCTAATTCTTTAAAGAATTGTGTCTGGATTTGGATAGGGATTGATTTAAATCTATATAGGAGTTTGGGTAGGATAGTCATTTTGATTATGTTAATTCTACCTATCCATGAGCATGGGATGTTCTTCCATTTCTTTAGATCGTCTTCAATTTCTTTCTGGAGTGTTTTGAAGTTTTCCTGGTATAGGTCTTTCACTTCTCTTGTAAGGTTGATTCCTAGATACCTGATATTTTTTGATACTATCTTAAATGGAATTGTATTTTTAATCTCTCTCTCCTCAACTTCATTGTTTGTATATAGAAACGCTACTGTCTTTTGTGTATTGACTTTGTATCCAGCCACTTTGCTGTATTGGCTGATTGTTTCTAGGAGTTTTACTGTGGACTCTTCAGGGTTTTTAATGTATATCATCATATCATCGGCAAATAGAGATAGCTTGTGTTCCTCTTTCCCTATTTGAATTCCTTTGATTCCCTTCTCTTGTCGGATTGCTATTGCTAGAACTTCTAAGGTTATATTGAATAAGAGTGGAGAGAGTGGACAGCCTTGCCTAGTTCCTGACCTTAGTGGGAATGCTTCTAGTTTCTCGCCATTACATATAATGTTGGCTGTTGGCTTTTCATATATAGCTGTAACTATCTTGAGGAAAGTTCCTTCTAACCCTATTTTTCTGAGTGTCTTTAACATGAAAGGATGTTGGATTTTGTCAAATGCCTTCTCTGCATCGATTGATATGATCATGTGGTTTTTGTCTTTCGTGTTGTTGATGTGATGTATCAAATTGATTGATTTGCGTATGTTGAACCAACCTTGCATTCCTGGTATGAATCCCACTTGGTCGTAATGTATGATCTTTTTGATGAAGTGTTGAATTCGGTTTGCTAAGATTTTGTTAAGTATCTTTGCATCTATGTTCATTAGTGAGATTGGTCTGTAGTTTTCTTTTTTGGTGGTGTCTTTGCCTTCTTTGGGAATGAGTGTGATATTAGCCTCATAAAAAGAGTTGGGGAGGATTCCTGTTTTTTCTATGGTTTGGAAAAGCCTATGGAAAAGTGGTAGTAAGTCTTCTTGAAATGTTTGATAAAATTCACCTGTAAATCCATCTGGGCCTGGGCTTTTGTTCTTAGGGAGTTTTTTAATTACATCTTCAATTTCCTCTGAGGTGATTGGTCTGTTTAGGCTTTCTAGATCTTCCTTTTCCAGTCTTGGAAGAGGGTGTTTGTCTAAGAATCTGTCGATTTCTACTGGGTTCTCTAGCCTAGTTGAGTACAGTTGTACATAGTATGATCTCATGATATGTTGTATTTCTTGGGGTTCTGTTGTAATCTCTCCCCTTTCATTTGTGATCCTGCTGATTTGGGTGTTTTCCCTCTTTTTTTTGGTGAGTTTTGCCAATGGTTTGTCTATCTTGTTTATTTTTTCGAAAAACCAACTCCTGGTCTCATTGATTTTTTTGTATTGTTTTCTTGGTTTCGATGTTGTTTATTTCTGCTCTGGTTTTTATTATTTCTTGCCTTCTGGTTGTGGTTGGATTTCTCTGTTGCTGTTGTTCCAATTCTTTGAGGTGATCTTTTAAACTGTTGGTTTTGTTATTTTCCTGTTTCTTGACATAGGCCTGTATTGCTATGAGTTTCCCCCTAATTACAGCTTTTGCTGTATCCCACAAATTTTGACATGTTGTCTCTTCATTGTCATTTGTCTCAAGGAATCTTTTTATTTCTTCCTTGAGTTGTTCTTTGATCCAGCTGTTGTTGAGCAGGATGTTGTTTAATCTCCAGGTACTAGTTTTTCTCCATTGCTTCTTCTTGACATCAATTTTAACCTCTGTTGCATAGTGTCTGAAAGGGTACTTCTTATGATCCTTACCTTTGTGGTCTTATATAGGTTGGCTTTGTATCCTAATACATGGTCTATTCTGGAGAAGGTTCCATGTGGGTTTGAGAAGAATGTGTATTCTGCTTTCTGGGGATGGAGGGCTCTATATAAATCTATTAGCCCTAAATCTTCTAATTTTTCATTTAGAGCTCTTATTTCTTTGTTATTTTTCTGTTTGGTGGATCTGTCCAGTGGTGATAGTGGAGTATTGAGGTCCCCTACTATTATCACATTTCCCTTCATGTGTTTCTCCAGGTTTGCCAGTAGTTGCCTCACATATTTTGCTGACTCTACATTAGGTGCATAGATATTGACCAGGGTTAGTGTTTCTTGATCTAATGTTCCCCTGATCAGTAAGTAGTGTCCCTCTTTGTCTCTGATCACTTTCTTGAGGTTGAATACAATTTGGTCTGATATAAGAATGGCTGTCCCTGCTCTTTTTTGTTTTCCATTGGCCTGAATAATTACTTTCCATCCTTTTATTCTAAGCCGGTGCTTATCCTGTAACTGTAGGTGTGTTTCTTGCAGACAGCAGAAGTCCGGTTTATTTTTCCTAACCCAGTTCTCTACTATGTGTCTTTTAAATGGAGAGTTTAGTCTGTTCACATTTAGGGAAATTATTGATAGAGAGGACTGTTGTGCAGTTGTATTGTGTGCAGTGGTTGTTGTTACAATCGGGGGTTTGGATTGTGTAATTCATCTCTGAGTAAGTCGCTTAGGATCGCTTAGTTTGCACAAATAGTTCAAGTTCATTCATGTTTGAGAATGTTTTTAGTCTGCCCTCCCATATGAATGATAGTTTTGCTGGGTATTGGACCCTGGGTTGGAAATTTCTTTCATTCAGTCGTGTAAATATGTCATTCCACTGTCTTCTTGCTTGAATTATTTCAAATGGAAGATCCGGTTTGATTCTTATGTCCTTTCCTTTGTACTTGAGATTTTTTTCTCCCTTATTGCTTTCAGGAGTTCCTCTTTCTCTTTGTTTTTTGCCATTTGGATTATTATGTGTCTTGGTGTGGGTTTATTAGGGTCTATTTTATTAGGGACTCTCTTGACTTCCTGGATTTGTCCTGAAGTGTCTTTCCAGAGTGTGGGGAAGTTCTCTCTTATTATCTCCATGACTACCTGTTCTTCCCCCTTTCCTATTTCCTCCCCTTCTGGTATACCCACAATTCTTAGATTGTTTCTTTTGTCTTTGTTCATTAGATATTGGATTTTTCCTTCCAGTGCTTTGCCTTTTATTTCTTTGTTGGTTTCTTGATCTTTTTTTGATTGTAGTTTTCCTTCGAGTTCTTCGATGTGCTTCTCCAACTCTGTGTTTCTGCTCATAAGGCTTGTTACTTTGTCTTTTAAGTCCTTCACTTCTTTTTGTATGGAATCTCTCATGTTCTTTGACATTTCTTCTTTAATTTGGCTGATTCATTCGTCCATGAATTTCTTATACTCGGTTGCTAGTGTTTCTTTCAATTCTTTTATTAATTCTTGCATTTCCTTCCTCATGACAGCTTTTAGGTCTTCTTCCCGTGGATCTGTTCGTTTTGGTGGACTTGGAAATTTGATAGGGTTTGTCATGGTGTCTCCAGTTATTAGTGATTTCCTTGCTTTACGCATTGTTCTTTGTATTTAATGGTGTATTTTGGAGTGCTGTGGCTTCTAATTTTGGCCTGCTTTGGTCCCCTTCCTGAAGGTGTTTCTAGAGGGGCCTGTTGGGTGAGTTTGTTGAGCCTAGCCCTTTCTCCTCCCCTTTGCTACCTAGAGTTCAGCCTTCCTGCTGTGGATCTTTTCCCTTTTCTGCTCCTTATTTCTGTCAGCGGTGCAGTTCCACTCCTGGCCACAATGGTTACTGGCGCTGTTGAGCCTAGCTCTCAATCCCCCCTCCTTTCTCTGGGAGTCAATGGAGTTCCGCCCCCTCCAAACCTCCCTTGAAGGAGTTCCCTCAGTCCAACCTTTCAGGCTCTGCCCTCGCCCTTGGGGAGTCCCTGGTCCGCTCCAGGGCCCAAGGGGGTGGATTGCTCTAGGTCACCTGAGAGTCCAGATAGCTGGCCCTATCTCCCCCGACTATTCGGGTTGCTCAACTTGCCTTTCCAGGCTCCCACCCGGGGGAAGGGACTCACTGGGGGGGTCGGTCCTGACGAAATGGAAGCCGCACAGGAAACAAAGTCTCCCCCAAGCCGCACAAGGGAGCAAAACTCTCACCCAAGCCGCACAGAAAACCCTGTCTCCCCTGAGCTGCACAAGGGAGCAAAACTTACATCCAAGCCCCACAGGAAACACAGCCTCCCCCAAGCCGCACAAGGGAGGGAACTCTCACCCAAGCCGCACAGGAAACAAAGTTTCCCCCGAGCTGCACAAGGGAGCAAAACTCTCACCCAAGCCGCACAGGGAACCCAGAACTAATCATATTCTAATATTACTCAAAATTGTCAAGGTAATTAAAAACCAACAGAATTCTTAATATTTAATAGTCAAGAGGAACCAAAAGCTCATGACAAGTAATGGTGGTATAGTATTCTAGAAAAGATCTTAAAATAGTGAATAGAATGACAAGGGGAAAACTAAGGCAATCTTAATCAACTATAACCTTTTGTTGTAATAATATTGGCTCAATAATTGCAATTAACTGACATTCTAATATGAGATGTTAAAAAAAATAAAAAATGTACAATATGTATGTGAGTTATCTGTATTACTCTATTATTTCTATTAATCTAAAATTCATCTAAAAATTAAAGTAATATTCATTTAAAAATCAAATGTAACAAATGTCCAAAGTAAAATTTTAAGCAAACAGAATATTTAATAGAGTAGTTGTAAAATCTAACACATTTTTTAAAGAAACATATCTACTTACATTGAATAACTTAAACAACAAATTCTACTAAATTGTTCCAGTATCAAAGCTACTTTTGAAAAAAACTTCTCATGGACAAATTTTTTAAAAATACAAGATTTAAAACTGTCCATTTAAAGAAAAATAAGGTAGAACAAAGATCAGTAAAATAATTTATTGCATAGATTAGTCATCAAATTTGAAAAACATAGCCTCCCTCTAAAAGTCTTTAGGTTTGTAAAATATATAGTCAGAAATCATAGGATAGATAAAATAAGCATCCCTGGCTACCAATAATATATTTATTTGCTCAAACTAAAAAAGAGGATACTATATGAGGCTGTCAAAATAATTGATTTATTCATAATTATAATCTTCAAAATAATTGTGAGATTGCTTCAAGAAAAAAGAATAAGTTTTAAGAAAATAGCCGGTTAAGCATTATATAAGCAAAATCATAGAGCTGCCAGAAATGATGTCTTTGTTTACCACCCATGTTGTATCAAGTGAAGGTAGAAAAAATAGCCAAGAAAATAAACAAATAAGGGGCCGGTGAGGTGGCGCTAGAGGTAAGGTACAAGTGCTAGCCAAGGAAGGACCGCGGTTCGATCCCCCAGAGTCCCATATGTCCCCCCCAAGCCAGGGGTGATTTCTGAGCACTTAGCCAGGAGTAACCCATGAGCATCAAATGGGTGTGGCCGAAAACAAAAAAAAAAAGCAAACAAAAAAAAGAAAACAATAAACACTGCAACACACATACTAATATCAAAACAATATAGAAATGGTCATTTCACTAGGATGATGTGAAAATTGGTGAAATACAATATCGGAGGAAATTTAGAGTTACTGTTTAATCAGTAATGAATTTTAGGTTGGATAATAAAAAGTTTTAGAGATGGGTGCTAATATTGATTGGATAACAGTGAGAAATCAGTTTTTATGTTACTAAACTACTTAAAGCAATTAAGTTTTAAGTTTTAAGTGGAGTAAATTTTATTATATATAATTTACCATGATAAAAAATATACCAAAAAGGTAAAATTTCTCCTAAATTAAGTTCATTTTAGTGCTATAAAAATTTTATTTGTATTACTTAATTCTCTGAATTAAAGAATGATCTTGCCTGTTCTTTTAAATAAACTTTTAATTTTAAGATACAGGTGAATGAAAGCATATAGAAATTCTAGTACACATTATCCAGTTCTTCAATTATAACATTTTTTAATAAAATTTTTAACCCACTACCACAAATTATGTCATCGAGTTTCCCACATTTGGGGAAATCCCAGGGATCAGCACATCCAAAGTGCAATGGATAAGCCTCACCCTGGGGAAACCAGCTTTGTGATCATGGTATCTCTCCTGCCAAGTAAGTATCAACTATAGCATCTTATAAAATTATAGAAAAATACCTTAACTAGGGACTGGGGAGATAGTACAGGGATTGAGGTATCTGCTGCTAATCTCATTTTGATACATTTTACAAAAGCCGCAGAGCACTCTTCATGTGGCATTGAATGTAGAGCACTGTCAGAGTGACTCAGTTGATCTTCAATTGATACTCGATTGAAGGCATGATGCTTCAATCTTATGGCCTTACTTTTTTTTCCTGGAGTTCCTTTAATACCACTTGAGAGTCCTTCCTCTTCATCTAAAATATATAAAAACCAGTATACTAAAATTAGTAGAATAAATGCAAAAATTCCCAGTCAGGATACTTTAAGTTGTGTTTATATATTCAAATCTATTTTAATTTTGCCCTGACCTTTAACCACTGATAACAAAAGATCTGTTCTCCATTTATTTATGCTTTTGATTTTATATAAATACTGAAAATAATTGTGTTGGTAGGGATATGGTGAAAAAGAAAATCTTTGAAAACTAAAAACTGGGTTGTCATATGACCCAGGAATTTCACTTTTCAATGTCTAACCTCGGCACCAAAAGAAGTTCCATTCAAAAGTACATGTGACACCATTTTTCTTTGCAGCACAAACAACAATAGAAAAGATGTAAAATCAACGTAAGGATCTAACAATAAATGAATGGGTCATGAACATGTGGTATATGTACACAACGGAATATTAAGCAGCTGCAATGAATTGTAAAGTCATGCAATTTGCAGCAAACTGGATGAAATTAGAAGGCATCAAGTTAAGTGAAATAAACAAAAAAAGAACAAGCATTGGAAGATATGTATTAAGTGAAGGGATGCCTAGAACATTCCTAGTGTACTGAGAAAAAAAAGAACATAGAAGAAAAGAAATCAAGGGGGGACCAGTAAGAGTGTACAGAAAGTAGGGGTGGATGCATAGGTCAAGGGCCTTTGGTACATTGATGGTATAGAGGAGTAATATAAGTAAAAATCCAAACATCAGAGTCAATAATACTGAAAACATGAGATCCAAACTACAATAGTCAAACTTAAAAAGGCACCTGTCATGCTAGGGTAGAGTGATAGAGAATATCAGAGGACACTGTTGGAGGGAATTGGCACTGGAAGTAGGATTAGTACTAGACCATTATATGTCTACAACTTACTATCACTGACTTTACAAATCAAGCAGCTTCAACATTTTTATTATGCCTCTGCACTATGGCAATTGTAGGAACTAAAAACAGGGGGTGGGGGAACATGTTCTTTAAAATGAATCATGGGCTGCTACTAATATTGTAGCATCCCTTGAAACATAATGAACCCTTTCTAAGTAGGACTCCTTCACTTTGGTGCTGAGCAATTCTGAGTATAAAAAGTGAAACCTATACTCTTTACTCTACCAAACTCACCAGAATTTTATCCTATTTTTTAACAGTTGAAATAATCATATAGTATATACTGATATCTTATAGTCCTGGTAATTGTGAAATATCAAGAGATGCCATTTTATTCCATCTTTTATTATTAGAAATATTTAAAATATGAAAAAATATTATTAGTGAGGAGACAAAGATATTAAAAGTGCCTCTAAAATATATTTTAAATCTATGAAATAATTTTATTTATATAACACTGGTTCATAACATTATATAGGAGTCAGGTTTACATTACTTTAATTTTACATCAATGTAAATTTATTCCAACACAGGCAAAAGTCTTGTTGCCTTCCAATGCCATTGAATTAACCCTCTTTAATCATAATATCCAATTCATATAAAATATTTTATTTAAGTAAATAATAGTAACTAAACTTTGAGCATCTTCTGCACTGTTTGCTTCTCCTGGGACTTGAAGTCACATTCCAAATATGAGACATCTAGAAAGTCCCTTTAAATCAATCATCAAGGTTAATAATGAAATCTGATAGGACAATTATGAACCTGGAATGAGTAAAGAGCTAGACCTTAGTAGGTGGTCAGAAGTACTCGTTTTGATCCCTATCCTTTCCAATAGTACAGATACTTTTATACTTTTGCTTTGGTGACATGGGTTATAAATATCTTGTTTCCAAGAAAAAAAAAAACTTTTACTTTACTCTACCCAAGATTCTTAGAAGCAAGAGGATCCAAGGAGATCTCTTAAGTATTACCAGAAAAAGATCCATTGAATTCCATGTTTTAGTTCCCATGCCCATATATCTCTTCTATCAACTCTGTTTCTCTTGACCAAATAATCTTCTATATCTTATATCTATGAGAATACCCAGGAATTTATTACTGATGATTTTATTGGTATATACAAACTATATCATGTATATTTACACTATTCAGGGGTCTCAAACTTGCGGCCCACGAGCCATTTGCAGCCCTCCATACAACATTTTGTAGCCTGCAGCCGGCCGTCAAATATCGCAGTATTCGTGAATATTCACTTACCGAATAATCGCAATAAAAATCGCATTAGTAGCACCCAAAAGAAACTGCATTTTGAAGCTGCCCAGTGAGTAAATTCTGGCTGTGGGGGTCACCGTTCAATAAGCTGAACTCTCTGGCCTGTGGAGGCTCCGCCCTGCAGTGCCTTAATTCACTCTGAGGACTTCAAGGGAAACTTCTGTGCCTGTTTGGCTGTGTTTCTGAATACCTGAAGGTCTCCTCAGAGACTAGGGAGCGCACCCCAAAAACACTGCATTTTGAAACTGCCCAGTGAGTAAATTCTGGCTGTTGGGTTCGCTGACCAATAAGTTGAACTCTCTGGCCTCCAGAGGCCTAGCTGTGGGGGTTGCCAGGTGGAGTGCTGATTGCTCTACCTGTGGAGTCTCCGCCCTGCTGTGCTTTTTCTGAGGAAACTGAGGACCTGAAGGGAGCCCTGTCCTGTGCTTCTCTGTCTTTCCTGAATTCTTGAAGCTCTCCTCAGAGCCCTAGGAAGCGAACCTCAAAAACTGTCACCTAGAGGCCCCAGAAGAGCACAGCCACTCCGCTTTGCTTCGCAGCTGTGCACTCTTTCTAACCAATAAACCCCACCACAGCACGCAGGAGAAACCACACTACTAGCATGACAATGGGGAAAACTCGCAGGCAAATACCATGCACAGAGAATGAAGACGATAGCATGGATGACATTAAAAATTCTAACTATGTGATTAACCATTCAGATAAAGAACTTGAAAGAGAAATTTGGAAGATGTTTGTAGAACTCAAAGAAAGCATAGATCAATCTGAACGAGAATACAAAGACATAAATCGAAAGCATAGATCAATCTGAACGAGAATACAAAGACATAAATCAGAAAACTCCAAACTGAAATAACAGATATGAAAAACATAGTAGCTCAACTGAAAACCTCAGTGGATGGCATCCACAGAAGGGTAACAGCAGCTGAGAAGAGAATCGGAGTACTGGAAAATAAGATGCAGAAAAACTCAACACAGCAGAAGAAAAAGGCAATGGAAAAAGTACTCAAGAAATGTGAACAGATGAAAATAGAAGTCTTTGATAAACTCAACAGAAACAACATAAGAATCATCGGAGTCCCAGAGGCCCAGGTAGGAGATCTCCAGGAAGAATCAACTGTCAAAGACATCATTAAAGAGATACTCCCTGAGTTAAAGACTACATGCAATCAAATCCTGCATGCACGAAGAGTACCAGCTAAAAGAGACCCAAAGAAAAACACCCCAAGAAACATCCTCATTACAATGCATATCTCACAGATAGAGATAGAACACTGAAAGCAGCAAGATTAAAAAGGGAAATTACATTCAAAGGAGCATCCCTAAGACTTATAGCAGACATGTCACAAGAAACTCTCAAGGCCAGAAGACAGTGGTGGGTTATTGTGACAAGAATGAATGTAATGAATGCCTACCCGAGAATTCTGCACCCAGCCCGACTCACATTCAGATTTAAAGGAAGTATACATAGATTCATGGATAAAAAACAGCTCAGAAACTTCACAGATGAAAAACCAGCCTTAAAGGAAAAAACTGACAGGTCTACTTAAAGACAAGAGAAATCAATAAACACTGCAAACTTCTACAAAGATGATATTAAATCTTATGACAATCATCTCCCTCAATGTCAATGGACTAAATTCACCAATTAAAAGACACAGAGTGGCAAAATGGGTCAAAAAGATGAACCAATCTTCTGCTTCCTACAAGAAACACACCTGAATAATCAGAACAAACATAGACTCAAAATCAAAGGCTGGAAGAAAATCATCCAAGCAAACAACACCCTCAAAAAAGCTGGGGTGGCCATATTAATATCTGATGACACCGATTTTATACTCAGAGAAGTGGTAAGGGACAAAGATGGACACTATGTACTAATCAAGGGATATGTGCAACAGGAAGAAATCAGACTATTAAACATATATGCACCCAATGACCAGCAAACTATCTAAAACAATTACTGACAAATCTGAAAGAAGAAATCAATAATAACACAATAATTGTGGGAGACCTCAACATGGCCCTATCAACACTTGATAGGTCAACCAGACTGAAACCCAACAAAACATACTACCCCTGAAAAAACTAATGGAAGAAAGAGAACTAATATATATATATATATATATATATATATATATATATATATATATATATATATATGACACTCCATCCTAATAAAACCTGGATACACATTCTTCTCCAATGTACATGGTTCATTCCCCAGGATAGGCTACATGCTGACACATAAAACATACCTCCATAAAATCAAGAGGATAGAAATCTTGCAGGCTACTTTTGTGATCACAAGGTTCTGAAATTAGATGTGAACTACAAAGCCACACAGAAGAAAAACTTTAACAATTGGAAAGTAAACACCCTGCTACTGAACAATCAGTGGGTCTGAGATAAAATAAAAAGAAAATCAAAACTTTCCGGGAAACAAATAATAATGAAGACAAAAACTGCCAGAATCTATGGGACACAGCAAAAGCGGTCCTGAGAGGGAATTTATAGCTCTACAAGCATACATCAGGAAGGAAGAAGGGGCATACCTGAATAACTTAATGATGCAGCTCAAAAATTAGAAAATGACCAACAAAAGGAACCAAAAATAGGGAGACAGAAAGAAATAACAAAAGCAGAACTCAATGAAGTGGAAAACCATAAAATAATCCAAAAGATCAAAGAAAGCAGAAGTTAGTTCTTTGAAAAAATAAACAAGATTTAGAGACCATTGGCAGCTCAAAAATTAGAAAATGACCAACAAAAGTAACCAAAAATAGGGAGACAGGAAGAAATAACAAAAGCAGAACTCAATGAAGTGGAAAACCATAAAACAATCCAAAAGATCAAAGAAAGCAGAAGTTAGTTCTTTGAAAAAATAAACAAGATTTAGAGACCATTGGCAAAACTCACAAAGAAAGAGAGAGGAGAAACCTGATAACCCGTATTAGAAATGAAAAGGGGGAGATCATGACAGGTATTGCAGAAATCCAAAGGGTAGTCAGAGACTACTTTGAGAAACTATGCTACTAAACATGAGAACCTAGAAGAAATGGAAAAATTATTAAACACTTATAACCTTCCACATATCTACATATGTAGCATATCTAAACACCCCCATCACTAGTGAGGAAATTGAAACTTAATCAAACATCTGTCCAAAAAGAAAAGCAGATGGATTTTTTAATGAATTCTTTCAAACCTTTCAAGAGGAGCTATCTACCAATCCTATCCAGGCTCTTCCATGAAGTTGAAAAACGGGAACACTCCCAAACAGCTTTTATGAAGCCAATATCATCTTGATACCTAAACCAGACAGAGATGCTGCCAAAACAGAAAATTACAGAACAATATCCCTGATGAATGCTGATGCAAAGATCTTCAACAAAATCCTGGCAAATAGGATCCAATGCATCATCAAGAAGATCATACACGGCAGAAGCCGCATCCCCTGCTTGGGACATCAGGAGGGGAAAAGCCACGAATCTACGCCTGCCCAGTGGGGCCAACTGTGAAAAACTGTGAGTTCTACCTGTAAATGTCTGTCTACTGTCCTCTTGCGTCAAACACTTGGGAGTGGGGCAAAAGAGGCTCCAGAAAACTTGCTCTACCAGAGGCCATTTTTAGGGCGGGACTCAAGAACATAAAAACCGGCAGACTTTGCAGAAGCCGTGTCCCCTGCTTGAGACATCAGGCGGGAGAAAAGCCACGAATCTACCCCTGCCCAGTGGGGCCCAACTGTGAAAAACTGTGAGTTCTACCTGTAAATGTCTGTCTACTGTCCTCTTGCGTGAAACTCTTGGGAGTGGGGCAAAAAAGGCTCCAGCAGAGCTCCAGCTTCGCTACGTGCCTTGCACTCATTCTAAGAAAAGAAAACCATCGCAACAAGAAGAAAAAATCACACTAACAACTGTGCTATATCACAGAAGGAAGCATTTCTCTCCGGACTGTCTTCTCTGTTGCATGCTCGGGACTAAGATTTGATCCAGTGTGAGGCTTCATCCATGGAGGACTCCCCTCCCTTAGAGGAAAGTCAGCCCATCCAGAAAGGGAGGAGCCAGAGGAGTGTGCTGCCTGCATTATATAGACAATGAATACCACCACAACACGTAGAAAAACCCACAATACAAGTGTGACAATGGGGAAACAATGCAGGCCAGCATCAGACATAGAGAATGAAGATGAGAATTCTGATGACCAGATAAGGACCAACCAACTAATCAACCTCTCAGATAAGGACTTTAGACTAGCAATATGGAAGATGCTCAAAGAACTCAAAGAAACCATGGATAAAGTTGAACAAAACACTAAAAAGAACCAAGAAAATATGAGGACAGAAATCACAAAACTCCAAACTGAAATAACATGTCAACTAACAGGCCTGAAAAAATCAGTAAATGAAGTGAATGACAAAATGGATAAGCTCTGGGACAGGGTATCAGAAGCTGAGAATAGACTTGGTGCTGTGGAAGATGAGATACATAACAATTCCATACAGCAGGAGAGATTGGAAAAAAGCTTAAAGCAAATGAGCAGACAATGGAAAAATTAGTCAAAGAATGGGAACAGATGAAAATTGAAGTCTATGATAAGCTCAACAGAAACAACTTAAGAATCATTGGAGTCCCAGAGACCCAGGAAGAAAATTTTCAGGAAGAATCAATGGTCAATAACATTATTAAAGAGAAACTTCCAGAGCTAAAGAATATATGTGATCATATCCTGCATGCTCGAAGAGTACGAACCAAAAGAGACCCCTGAAAAACCACCCCAAGACACATCCTAGTCACAATGACAAATCCCACAGATAGAGACAGAATTCTGAAAACAGCAAGATCAAAAGGGGGAATTACGTTCAAGTAAGCATCCTTGAGATTTACAGCAGACCTGTCACCAGAAACACTCAAGGCCAGAAAGCAGTGGTGGGATATTGTGACAAGACTGAATGAAATGAATGCTTCACCCAGAATACTATACCCAGCATAACTCACTTTCGGTTTGACGGAAGAATACATGGTTTCATAGACAAAAAGCAGCTCAGAAACTTTACAGACACAAAACCAGTCTTAAGAGAAAAACTGAAAGACCTAATTTAAGACAAGACTAACCAAAAGACACACCAAATTTCGATATAAAGATGGCATTAAATCCCAGGACAATTCTTTCTCTCAACGTCAATGTACTAAACGCACCAGTCAAGAGACACAGAGTGGCTAAATGGATCAAAAAACTCAATCCAACCTTCTGCTGCCTACAAGAAACGCACCTGAATAGTCAGAACAAACATAGACTCAAAATAAAAGGCTGGAGAAAAATTATCCAAGCAAACAACACCCATAAAAAAGCTGGAGTGGCCATACTAATATCAGATAATGCAAACTTTATACTCAGGAAGGTTGTAAGGGACAATGATGGATATTTTATATTAATCAAGGGGTATGTAGAGCAGGAAGAAATAACTCTCCTAAACATATATGCACCGAATGAGGGGCCAGCAAAATATTTAATACAACTGTTGACAAATCTGAAAAATAATATCAATAACAACACAATAATTGTGGGGGACCTTAACACGGCTTTGTCAACACTGGATAGGTCAACCAGACTGAAACCCAACAAGAATATACTAGACCTGAGGAGAGAAATGGAAGAAAGAGGCCTAGTGGGTATATATAGGACACTCCATTCCCCAGAAACCTGGATACACATTCTTCTCCAATGTACATGGGACATTCTCCAGGATAGACTACATGCTGGCACATAAAACATACCTCCACGATATCAAGAGGATAGAAATTTTGCAGACTACCTTTGCTGACCACAAGGCTCTGAAATTATTTGTGAATTCCAAAGAGACTCAGAAGAAAAACCTTAACACCTGGAAATTAAAAAGCCTCATACTCAATAACCAGTGGGTCCGAGATAAAATCAAGGAGGAAATCAAAAGGTTCCTGGAAACATATGACAATAAAGACACAAACTATCAGAACTTACGGGACACAGCAAAAGCTGTACTGAGAGGAAAATTTATAGCTTTGCAAGCACACATCAGGAAGGAAGGAGCTTACCTGAGTAGCTTAATGACACAGCTAATAGAACTAGAAAGTGTTCAACAAAAGGACCCAAAAATAGGAAGACAGAAGGAAATAACAAGGCTGAGAGCAGAAATCAATGAAGTGGAAACCCAAAAACGATCCGAAAGATCAACGAAAGCAGAAGATGGTTCTTTGAAAAAATAAACAAGATTTATAGACTACTGGCAAACCTAACAAAGAAAGAGAGAGAGAGCAACTTGATAACTCGTATTAGGAATGAAAAAGGAGAGATCACTACTGATATGACAGAGATTCAAAGGGTAATCAGAAACTACTTTGAGAAACTCCACGCCACTAAAAATGAGAACCTGGAAGAAATGGATAAATTCTTGGACTCTTATAATCTTCCACGGTTGAAGGAAGAGGATGTAGCATATCTAAACATCCCCATCACCATTGATGAAATTAAAACGGTAATCAAACGTCTGCCGAAAAACAAAAGCCCAGGCCCAGATGGATTCACTAATGAATTCTTTCAAACTTTACAAGAGGAACTACTACCAATACTGGCAAGACTTTTTCATGAAATTGAACAAATGGAAACACTTCCAAATAGCTTTTATGAAGTCAACATCACCTTGATACCTAAACCAGGCAGAGATGCTACAAAAACAGAAAATTACAAACCAATATTGCTGATGAATGCAGATGCAAAGATCCTCAACAAAATCCTGGCAAATAGGATTCAATGCCTTATTAAGAAGATCATCCACTAAGATCAAGTAGGTTTCATCCCAGGAATGCCAGGATGGTTTAACATCCGTAAATCTATCAACATAATACACAACATCAATAACAAGAAAAATAAAAACCACATGATCATATCAATAGATGCAGAGAAAGCATTTGATAAGGTCCAACAACCATTCTTGATCAAAACTCTCAGCAAGATGGGAATGGAAGGAAGCTTTCTCAATATAGTGAAGGCCATCTACCACAAGCCAGTGGCAAATATTATCCTCAATGGAGAAAAACTAAAAGCCTTCCCTCTAAATTCTGGCATAAGACAAGGCAGTCCTCTCTCACCACTCCTATTCAACATAGAACTGGAAGTACTTGCTATAGCGATTAGGCAAGAAAAAGATATCAAGGGAATCCAGATAGGAAAGGAAGAATTCAAGCTCTCACTGTTTGCAGATGACATGATACTCTACTTTGAAAACACCAAAGACTCTACCAAAAAGCTTCTAGAAACAATAGACTCATATAGCAAGGTGGCAGGCTACAAAATTAACACACAAAAATCAATGGCCTTTCTATACACCAATAGCACTAAGGAAGAAATGGACATTAAGAAAACAACCCCATTCACAATAGTACCACACAAACTCAAATATCTTGGAATCAACTTGATTAAATATGTGAAGGACCTATATAAAGAAAACTATAAAACTCTGCTCCAAGAAATAAGAGAGGACACGTGGAAATGGAAACGCATACCCTGCTCATGGATTGGCAGGATTAACATCATCAAAATGGCAATACTCCCCAAGGCATGATACAGATTTAATGCTATCCCTCTAAAGATACCCATGACATTCTTCAAAGGAGTGGATCAGGCATTTTTGAAATTTATTTGGAACAATAAACACCCTCGAATAGCTAAAGCAATCATTGGGAAAAAGAATATGGGAGGAATTACTTTCCCCAACTTTAAACTGTACTACAAAGCAATAGTTATCAAAACAGCATGGTATTGGAATAAGGACAGGCCCTCAGATCAGTGGAATAGGCTTGAATACTCAGAAAATGTTCCCCAGACATACAATCACCTAATTTTTGATAAAGGAGCAGGAAATCCTAAATGGAACAGGGAAAGCCTCTTCAACAAGTGGTGTTGGCACAATTGGATACTGGCTTGCAAAAAATTGAACTTAGACCCCCAGCTAACATCATGTACAAAGGTAAAATCCAAATGGATTAAAGACCTCGATATCAGCCCCAAAACCATAAGATATATAGAACAGCACATAGGCAAAACACTCCATGACATTACAGGCATCTTCAAGGAGGAAACTGCACTCTCCAAGCAAGTGAAAGCAGAGATTAACAGATGGGAATATATTAAGCTGAGAAGCTTCTGCACCTCAAAGGAAATAGTGCCCAGGATACAAGAGCCCCCCACTGAGTGGGAGAAACTATTCACCCAATACCTATCAGATAAGGGGCTAATCTCCAAAATATACAAGGCACTGACAGAACTTTACAAGAAAAAAAACATCTAATCCCATCAAAAAATGGGGAGAAGAAATGAACAGACACTTTGAAAAAGAGTAAATACAAATGGCCAAAAGACATATGAAAAAATGCTCCACATCACTAATCATCAGGGAGATGCAAATCCAAACAATGATGAGATACCACCTCACACCACAGAGAATGGCACACATCACAAAGAATGAGAATAAACAGTGTTGGCGGGGATGTGGAGAGAAAGGAACTCTTATCCACTGCTGGTGGGAATGCTGTCTAGTTCAACCTTTATGGAAAGCGATATGGAGATTCCTCCAAAAACTGGAAATCGAGCTCCCATATGATCCAGCTATACCATTCCTAGGAATATACCCTAGGAACACAAAAATACAGTACAAAAACCCCTTCCTTACACCTATATTCATTGCAGCACTATTTACCATAGCAAGACTCTGGAAACAACCAAGATGCCATTCAACAGACGAATGGCTAAAGAAACTGTGGTACAAATACACAATGGAATATTATGCAGCTGTCAGGAGAGATGAAGTCATAAAATTTTCCTATACATGGATGTACACGGAATCTATTTTGCTGAGTGAAATAAGTCAGAGAGAGAGAGAGAGAGAAATGCAGTACAGTCTCACTCATCTATGGGTTTTAAGAAAAATGAAAGATATTCTTGCAATAATAATTTTCAGACACAAAAGAGAAAAGAGCTGGAAGTTCCAGCTCACCACAGGAAGCTCACCACAAAGAGTGATGAGTTTAGTTAGAGAAATAACTACATTTTGAACTTTCCTAATAATGAGAATGTATGAGGGAAATGGAGAGCCTGTTTAGAGTACAGGCAGGGGTCGGGTGGGGAGGAGGGAGATTTGGGACATTGGTGATGGGAATGTTGCACTGGTGATGGGTGGTGTTCTTTACATGACTGAAACCCAAACACAATCATGCATGTTATCAAGGTGTTTAAATAAAAAATAAGCACAGCAGTAAATACACCTAAAAATAATTATATCATCTAAAATTAGAGCAGCTGAGAAAGTACAAATTTACTTATTGATACTTGTGTTATGAGCTAAACTGTTTTCACCAAATTGATATGTTGTCCTAACAAGCATACCTGAGACTGTGATGGTGTTTGGAGACAGACAGCACCTTTAAAAGAATATAAAATTTAAACAAGACTATTGGATGGAATCTAATATAATCTGGTGTCCTAGTAAGCAGAGTTTTGGATATACAAAGAACCAGCAGGATTCAGAAAGTACAGAGATGGGGTACGTGCCTTGCATGCAGCTGATTTTAGTTTAATCCCTAGTACCATATGGTTCCGAGGCATCTGGTGCAGCCCTGGAGACTCCTGAAGGCCCCCCTGAGAATAACTCGGAATGGTTTTGGAGGCATCTGTGATCTACCAGCAAGGCTCATATAATCCAGAAAGTAATGAAGCTGGAGCACCACAGCATTCTCAAGCCCTTACATCAAATTGCTCTCTTAGTTGGCCAAGAATTGCTGGAAGTGTGTGGCTTTTGAGCGCCCCCACCCTCATCCTTCTTGCCAAGAGAACAAGAATTCTTGTGCAGAAGAAACATCATGTAAGAATAAAGCAAGTTGGGGCCGGAACGATGACACAGTGGTAGAGTGTTTGCCTTGCAGGCAGCTGACTCAGGACGGACCTGGGTTTGATCCCCTGCATCCCATATATGGTCCCCTTGCCAGGAGTGATTTCTAAGAGCATAGGCAGTAGTCCCTGAGCGTCACCGGGTGTGGCCCAAAAACAAAACAAACAAGCAAACAAAAAGAATAAAGCAAGAAGACAATTATGCGCAACTCAAAGAAAGAGACCTCAGGAGGACCTAACCTAATGATACTTTGATCCTGGACTTTCAGCCTCTGGAAAGATTTAAAAAATTAATTTCTATAGTTGAGCTATTCAATATTTTGTGTTCTGAGGTGCTTTTGTGAAATTGCCTGAGTCACTTTTAAGTCCATACACTAGCCCTCTTATTTTATAATCACAAATACTACGCTCCACATAATCACTATTTTTTAAAATTCTGTTTGGCTGTGTATGGCTTTCGACTTTCTACAAATAAATTAAATCCTCTGTTTAAGTTAAAAAAAAAAAAAAGAAAAAGATCATACACTACGACCAAGTAGGTTTCATCCTAGGAATGCAACGATGGTTTTACATTCGTAAATCTATCAAACTCATACATAACATCAACAAGAAGAAAAATAAATATTATGTGATCATATCAATAGATGCAGAGAAAGCATTTGAAAATGTCCAACACGCACTCTGGATCAAAACTCTCAGCAAGATGGAAATGGAAGGAACCTTTCTCAATATAGTTGAAGCCATCTACCACAAGCTAATGGCAAATATTATCCTCAATGAAGAAAAACTAAAAGCCTTTCCTCTAAATTCTGGTACAAGACAAGGCTGTCTTGTACTCTCACCATTCCTCTTCAACATGGTACTGGAAGTTCTTGCTATAGCAATCAGGCAAGAAAAAGATATCAAGGGAATCCAGATAGGAAAGGAAGAAGTCAAGCTCTCATTGTTTGCAGATGACATGATACTCTACTTAGAAAACCTTAAAGGGGCCCGGAGAGATAGCACAGCGGCGTTTGCCTTGCAAGCAGCCAATCCAGGACCAAAGGTGTTTGGTTCGAATCCCGGTGTCCCATATGATCCCCCATGCCTGCCAGGAGCTATTTCTGAGCAGACAGTCAGGAGTAACCCCTGAGCACCGGCCGGGTGTGGCCCAAAAACCAAAAGAAAAAAAAAAAGAAAACCTTAAAGACTCTACCAAAAAGCTTCTAGAAACAATAGACTCATGTAGCAAGGTGGCAGGCTACAAAATTAACACACAGAAATCAATGGCCTTTTTATACACCAATAATGAAAGGGAAGAGAAGGAAGTCAAGAAGGCAATCCCATTCACATTAGTGCCACACAAACTCAAATATCTTGGAATCAACTTGACCAAAGATGTGAAGGACCTATACAAAGAAAACTATAAAGCCCTGCTCCAAGAAATAAGAGAGGACACACGGAAATGGAAACACATACCCTGCTCATGGATTGGCAGGATTAACATCATTAAAATGGCAATACTCCCCAAAGCATTGTACAGATTTAATGTGATCCCCTTAAAAATACCCATGACATTCTTCAAAGAAGTGGATCAAACACTTATGAAGTTCATCTGGAACAATAAACACCCTCGAATAGCTAAAGCACTGCTAGGGAAAAGGAAAATGGGAGGCATTACTTTCCCCAACTTTAAACTTTAATACAAAGCAATAGTTATAAAAATAGCATGGTATTGGAATAGAGACAGACCCTCAGATCAGTGGAATAGGTTTGAGTTCTCAGACATTGTCCCCCAGACATACGATTACCTAATATTTGACAAAGGAACAAGAAATCCTAAGTGGAGCAGGAAAAACCTCTTCAACAAGTGGTTCTGGCAGAACTGGTTAGCCACTTGCAAAAAAGCGCACATAGACCCCGAGTTAATATCATGTATGAAGGTAAAATCCAAATGGATTAAAGACCTTGATATCAGACCTGATACCATAAGGTATATAGTACAACACGTAGGTAAAACACTGCATGACATTGAGACTAAAGACATCTTCAAGAAGGAAATTGCACTTTCCAAACAAGTGGAAGCAGAGATCAACAGATGGGAATACATTAAACTTAGAAGCTTCTGCACCCCAAAAGAAATAGTGCCCAGGATACAAGAATCATCCACAGAATGGGAGAAACTATTCACCCAACACCCATCAAATAAGGAGCTAATATCCAAAATATACAGGGCACTGACAGAACTTTACAAGAAAAAAACATCTAATCTCATCAAAAAAATGGGGAGAAGAAATGAACAAACACTTTGATAAAAAAGAAATACAAATGGCCAAAAGGCACATGAAAAAATGCTCCTCATCACTAATCATCAGGGAGATGCAAATCAAAACAACTATGAGATACCACCTCACACCACAGAGATTGACGCACATCAAAAACAATGAGAACAATCTGTGCTGGTGGGGATGTGGAGAGAAAGGAACTCTTATCTACTGTTGGTGGGAATGCCATTTAGTCCAACTGCTATGGAAATTGATATGGAGATTCCTCCAAAATCTGGAAATTGAGCTCCCATTCGACCCAGCTATTTCACTCTAAGGGATATACTCTAAGAACACAAAAATACAATACAAAAACCTCTTCCTCACACCTATATTTATTGCAGCACTATTCACAATAGCCAGGCTCTGGAAACAACCAAGATGCCCTTCAACAGACGAATGGCTAAAGAAACTGTGGTACATATACACAATGGAAAATTATGCAGCCATCAGGAGAGATGAAGTCATGAAATTTTCCTATACATGGATGTACATGGAGTCTGTCATGCTGAATGAAATTAGTCAGAGGGAGTGAGAGAGACGCAGAATAGTCTCACTCATCTATGGGTTTTAAAATAAAGGAAAGTCATTTTTGCAACAATCCTCAGAGACAATAAGAGGAGGGCTGGAACTTTTAGCTCACTTCATGAAGCTCACCACAAAGAATGGTGAGTGCAGTTATAGAAATAACTACACAGAGAACTACCACAATCATGTGAATAAATGAGGGAACTGGAAAGCCTGTCTGGAGTACAGGTGGGGGTGCGGTGGGATGGAGTGAGATTTGGGACATTGGTGGTGGGAATGTTGCACTGGTGAAGGGGGTGTTCTTTACATGACTTAAACCTAATCACAATCATATATGTAACCAAGATGTTTAAATAATGGGAAAAATTAAAAAATTGCATTATTAAGATAAAAATCGCATTAAACATTCGCATACCCTGAGCAGTTCCATTCGGAGTATGCAGATGTTTAATGCAATTTTTTGAGATTATTTTTTCTTACTAATTTTTTATTGTGAATATTCGGTAAATGAAATCCCTTATGCGGCCCTGCCTCACCACGACTTTGCCTCCTGTGGCCCCCAGGTAAATTGAGTTTGAGACCCCAGCTATATATATACTACATACCATATATACTATGTGTATATATACTATATACAGACTCTATTGTAGTGTTTCTAATTGACAGTCAAGTAAGTAGTAGAGCACTTTTCAGGTGCAGAAGATATTCCCAGTTTCAGAAACATGCACCAAGTACAAAGAGAGGCCTCATGTTACTATGTCTATGCTCTATGGTATATCTTCCTAAAAAAGTTATTACCTTAGGACCCTCTAAATAATATGAAACTTGACAAAGACACAAATACTTTATTCCTTGAGGTGAGTCCTTCTCATAGTTGTGCCAGGAAAGAAGGGTGCTGAATCTCACTGATGTTCCCAGTGTGGCCTGATATGATCTTTCTCTATGACTTAATTTACTCAGATTATACAATACACTCCAGAATACTTCCCACAATATTCCTTATTTTTCTTAAGCCAGAATTGTTTGATGTCTATTATGGTCAAAAATAACAAAATAAAACACGTCTAATCTTTTTGCCTCTGAGTCAAATGGTAGGGAAATCACTGAAGTATTAAATGAGAATTTCATGCACTTTACAATTCTGTTAAGATCTAGCAAATTTTCAGCCTCTGGTATAGTATTTGAGATTTGTAATGGAAAAACAGAATATAAATGTTGTTAATCTATGGATCTGTGGTTGGGGATGAAGCTCTGTCCTTTGATTTACATTCTTTATATTTTATCATCATATTGTTTTCTATTTTCAGTAAATAGAGGGGCAATAAATTACATTGTCCCCAAAGCATTATACTTATTAGCAAATTTGTAAATAATTATAATTTGGTTTTATATAGCAATTTGAACTTATAAATTAATTTCAAATATATTACTATTTTCAATATACATTAATTACTTATGACATATATTGATAAAATAGGGATAGTTATATAGGGACAGGGTAATTGCTTTGTTCTGATGATAATGTGTGTTCCTTCTCTTCTTTCCTACCTTCATCCTACTCAGGGATGGCCCATAAGTAAATCTGTTACTCATACAAATACTTTAGTGAGTACTATGAATACCAGCATGTCATATAACCCAGAGAACTCTTCAAACATGTACCAAAACTCATCTGATGTCAGAACAATGGAGGAAACTTGGTGTGCAGCAGTCTTGGTTGGATTCATTATATGAATCATGAATCAGAGCATACACTGTAGTTAGTTAGTTAGTTAGTTAGTTAGTTAGTTAGTTAGTTAGTTAGTTAGTTAGTTTTTGGGTCATACCCAGTGATGCTCAGTGGTTACTCTTGGCTATGCACTCAGAAATTGCTCCTGGCTTGGGGGACCATATGGAATGCTGGGAGATAGAACCACGGTCCATCCTAGTCTAACATACACAAGTCAGAAGCCTTACAGCTTGTGTCACCGCTCTGGCCCCAAAGCTTACACTCTTATTTAGATGATGTCTTTCAAAAGATCAAAAAAAAATGAAGAATATCTGAAGATATCAATTAAATCTGTATCAAATTTAATGTTATGTGTATATATGTTAGTATTTGGTGAATATGTAAAGAAATGTACAAAATTGTTCATCATAGCTGTGCATGAGCTGTATTCTTTACAATTGAGCATAGTTAAATGAAAATGTTGTAGGTTATAAGGTGTTTAAGACAAAATTTCTTTTAGTTTTTATCTTAACTGTCTGCTTTTACCTGTTACTTTTGTTAAACAAACTTTCTATGTTGTGTATAAATAACAAAAATAGGAGAGTAGTAAGAATTTACTAATTAAACTTATTTCATAATTAACTTCATAATTAAATTATACTTTTTGTTTGGTTGGTTGTTTTTGGGCCACACCAGGCGATGCTCAGGGGTTACTCCTGGCTATGTGCTCAGAAATTGCTCCTTGCTCAGGAATCATATGGGACACAAGGGTATTGAACCATAGTCCATCCTAGGTTAGCACATGCAAGGCAAACGCCCTACCACTTGTGCCACTGTTCAGCCCCTAGGTTATATGTTTAACTTATATTGCTTACACCATATAAAAATGTTATTGTCTAGAGGCTTTTAGGCATTTGTAAGGTAGTGACATCCAGCTCTTAAAGTTAAGCATAGAAAAAGATTGTTTTTTTAATTCTAAGTGTTTAATATAAGGGAAAATGGGTCTTAAAAATTAAATTGTTAATTAGTCATTATTAACTAACTGAATAATTATGTGACATTTTAATAAAAGACAAAACTATGGAGCAATAGACATATTAGTGATTGACAGAGACTTGAGGAAAGGTATGAATGGGTGAAGCACAGATGTAAATATAATGTATGTAAAAATGAATCCATGTGATTATAAATACTATACATGCCCATAGAGTGTAGGGTACCTATAATGCACTCTAATATTAACTATGAATTTTAGTGAATATTGTATCATTTAGTATCAATGTAAGTTCATAAATTGTAACAAATACATTATTTTGGGAGGCATGCTAATAATGAATAGGACTATGTCTGGTTGTGGGCAGGATATCTATTTGGCAAATCACTGTATCCTTTGAATTTTGTTGATAATATAAAACTTCTCTAAAATATAAAGGCAAGAAGAAAAGACATTGTTGCTTCCCAAATCTAGAAAAACTTCTATAACATTTTAGTCTGTGAAACATGAGTATTACCGTATTTTCCAGCGTATAAGACGACTTTTGAAACAAAAAAAAAGTCAACCAAAAATCGGAGGTCGTCTTATATGCCAAGTATATCCCGAAAAATGTTTCAATATGCCACTAAAATGAAACAAAAAAAAAAATCAGGCCTCAGAGTTTCTAAATCTCTTTCTTGGGGGCTTCCAACCAGTACTCAGGAGATCTGGGGTTCACTTCTGGCAAAACCCAGGTAACCGTGTTGGGGGTTCAGTGCTAGGGTCCGAGGATGGGGTGTTGTTTGGTTCATGTAGTGAGGGAAATTAACTGACGCCACCAGATAATTGCCAGAAAAGGTGCCTATGATAAGGGACCAATCACTGCAAGGCTGCTCGGACCACCTCTCTAACTCAGCCAATCCAAGCAGGCTTTATATGCATGCAAATTAGACAATGTTCTGTACAGAATCTACACTGTAAAAAGCCTGCTCAGATTGGCCAGAGTCTGAGAGGAAGTCTATTACAGTATAACCTTTGAACCTTTGCTTGTTGTGATTGCCTCACTGTGGTACATACAGTTGCAGCACAGGAACATTCTATCTGATACAGTGAATATAGGCCTAAACCTATGTTTTAATTGCAAAATTAGGGGGTAGTCTTATACGCCGGAAAATATGGTGTCATACTTAAAGATGGAAGTTTTATTTTTTTAATTTTTAGTTGATAATACATAGTATCCCCTTACAATACATAACACCCCTCATTCTTTTTTTTTTTTTTTTTTGGTCTTTCTTGGTTTGGGGGCATACCTGAAAATGTCAGAGATCAGTCACTCCTTGCTCTGCACTTCTGCACTTTGGAATCATTTCTGGTGGTGCTTTGGGGACCATGTGGGATGCTATGTTCTGTATTAAACCCAGGTCATCTGGATGAAAGGCAAGCTCCTTACCTGTTATGCTATCTCTCTAACCCTAGTAACTAATTCTTATGGAAATAAAATTGCCTTACTGATAAAATGCCATTCAAACACTGCCACAATTTGGAGATTCAAGTAATGAAAGAAAATTTGTAACTAAAAGTCTTTCTACCACCTCTATAGATGTGCCACCGTTTACATAACAAATGAATATAATAGAAAATTCTCAAAAAATATTCACCATCTATCAGCATGACTTGGAGTTAAGAAATGCTTTGCTTTGTTTTATTTTTTGTAACTTTTGTTTGGGGGCCATACCTAGCAATGTTCAAGGATTACTTCTTGTTCTACACTTAAGAATAACTCCTGGCAGATTCAGGGGAACTATATAGTATACCAAGGATCAAACTTGGGCGAGCAGCATGCAAGGCAATCACACTACCAGCTATATTACCATTTGGGCCCAAGCAAGGCTTTTATTCGGGAAAAATGGCATTGTTTAAGAACTTGTTGAATACATTTACAATTCTTGCATAGCCATTGTTGGATAATCAGAGAATCAATACAGTGGTCCTCGAACTATGGCCCGCAGGCCACATATTGTATTTGTATCTGTTTCTTCATTGCAAAATAAGATATATGCAGTGTGCATAAGATTTGTTCATAAGTTTTGTTTTTACTATAGTCAGACCCTCCAATGGTCTTAGGGACAGTGAACTGGCCCCCTGTTTAAAAAGTTTGAGGACCCCTGGAAGGATTAAATTGAGGGGACAAGATGTCTAGAGTACAGGCCGGTGTGGGGTGAGGATAAAGAACACTTGGGATATTGGTCATGGGAATGTTGCACTGGTGAAGGATTATATATATATTTAAAAAATCAAAAAAAAGAAAAAAAAGAAAAGACCTTCCAATTCTTACCACAGGCTGTGTTCTTTACACTGACTGTATAGAAAAAGGAGGTACAGTAAATGCACCCCATATACACCTCAACACAGGCCCTTTGCCTGGTCTTTATTGTGAAATGGGGGACAAAAATATATAAAAATAAACAAATAAATAAATAAATTTGGGGACATGAATCCTCATGCTAAAATGCAAAGATGAGCTGGAAGCAGATTAGTTATGTGTACATACAATGACAGGCATTGCAATGCAAACTTTAGTAAAACATCATTCACAATCATCATTTATAATGGGTGCTGAAAAGCAAAAAGACTTCTTTGAGAAAAGTCTATTCATAGCTCCCCTTTTTAATGAGGTTGTGTGAGGGTTTTTTTGTTATTGTTGAACTATGGCAATGCTTTCTATAACTTGGATATTATCCCTATGTGTGAAATTCATTTTTCAGCTATTTTGTCCCAGTCAATGGAATGTCTATATTTTTACCTCATTTCTTTACAATATTAATGTTTTTTACTGTGATATACTACTTTCATATGCTTATTTCTGCTTCTGTCTTTTATATCAATGATACAGTATCATTGAAAATTCTTTTGAATTCAAGGTGTTGGATATGTTGACCTATTTTCCTCAATGTAAGTCTGTTATAAGGTTTTTTGTTTTGTTTTGTTTTGTTTTTACATGTGCTAACCAGTGTCCTTAACACTTTATTATGCTGAAGATGCTCTCCTTGTTCCACTTCATAAACCCAACATCTTTGTTAAAAATGAACTGTCCATACATTTGTTGACTTATATCATTGCTTTCAATTCTATACCATTTATTTGAGAGTCTATCTTTATTCCCATATCATTGTGTTGATTTTTATAAGCTTGTAGTAAAAATTAAAATCTGGAAAGATAATACCTCCCAACTTTTTCTAAAAATTATTTTGTTCTGTGAATTTGATAGTTACACATATATTTTGAAAGAATCAGTAAAATCAACAATCAAATAAAAAAGATCATCAAATAAAAATGTTCATTATCACTGATTTATCAGAGAATTGCAAACCAAAAGGAAAATTAAGTATCATCTTATTTAGATCAGTTAGAATGGTCTACATGAAAAAGTATAGGAACAATAAATTCTGGAGGGGAAGTGGAGAAAATGGAACTCCCAATTTTTGCTAGTAGAATGGACACATGATTCAGCTTCTTGGGAAAATGGCTTGAATATTTTGCAATACATTATAATAGAATATTCATATAACCCTGTGGTTTTACTACAGAAATCCAAAAGCAGGGTAGATCTTCCATGTATAAGCAAAAACGCAAATCTTAAATCACCAATGGAAACTCTGAAGCATCTCTAAAGAGTTAATGATAATTAAGAAGAGGAAAAGTTGTTTGGGATCCTAAAATTAGTTGAATGGCACAAAGGTAAGACATGTTGTATTTCATTTATAGCAAAAGAAATCCAAGTGCTGTGATTTATCTCAATGTAACAGTAAGAAAGCAGCCAAGGTGAGTTAATAACATTCCCCTGTAGAGACAGAAATCTCTACCTCTTTTAACTGTATCTCTATAAACTGGATGATAACCACTCCAAGTAGGTGGGTCAACAACATCTGCAAAGTTTTTTGATAAAACTACTGCTAAAATAGAGCAGTTGTCAGAACACCTCTCCTTCACCAAACCTAAACACCACTATTCCTCAAAAAGATATCAAGTTGAACAGGAAGAATTGAATAAATGAAAGCCAGCTAAGACTGGAGAGATAATACAAGGGTAAGGTATTTGCCTAGTAGCTGACCACAATGTGGTCTCCTGAGCTCTGATGGGAGTGACCCCTGAGCACTCAGAGTGTGACTCCAAAACTTCACACTTCCAGACAAGAAAAATATCTAGTTATAAAAAAAAATATCTAGTTATAACAAACAACTATCTAGGAATCTTCTTTATTCTGCACTTTAAAAGGTTACTCTTCACATATATAAAGTCACCTGAGCAGCATGGTGGAAGAGACCTATAAAATAAAAAAAGTTATGATAATTCCCTGCATATTTGACCTCCAAAGACACCAGAATCCCAAACCTCTTTGACCCTTAAACACCTCAAACAGGAATAGGTGGAAGGCCTTTGAGCACAAGATAACCAAACAATTCAAAATATCTCTTAAAAATATATAAAAACTAAATTGCCATTGGAACCACCAACCACACCAGTATTTGGATGTTATAATTCAACAGAATAATTGCATAGCAAATATATATATATATTTATATATATATCATACATATATGATCATAAATACCTTAACATAACAGACAGAATGTTTAAAGCATAATCAAGAAGCACTCATCTGGCAGAAAAAAAAACTAGAAAATCACAATTTGAATTAAAAAAGTCACACTCTTTACTGGTAATAATATCAAGGCAAACCCATTGATGAATTATTTAACGTGGATTTTTAAAGCATCCAACAAAAACAAATTCTCTTAAAACATAAAATAGCATAAAATGAGAAATTATTTCTTAAAAACAAATAGGACAGGTCAGGGAGGTCTAATTGCATGAAGCCTTGTACTTGATCTCTGGTACCATATACTCCACACAAAGACTAATGGATACAGCCCTGGTAGCCCCCAAGTTCTACTGATCGAAATTGTGATAAAATCAGGTCCATACTGCTTGAGCATCTTTGATGCGTGAACATCATTTAGCAGTGGCAAACTCCATACTCCCAACCTCAACTTAAGCTCTGCTGAGTGTGGCCTCTATGGAAAAAAATAAAATTTCAAGGAAAAGAAAAGATAATGTAATTCAATTTAACTCCAAATTTTGTGCAACTTTAAAATATTTATTATTATATCACTATGAGATATAGAGTTAAAAAGTTGTTGATAACTAAAGTTTCAGCCAAGTAATATTCTAACACCCATCACTTAAACAGTGTTCATTACCTGACAGCAATTTTCCCAGTTACCCTCTCGACAGTTGTCTTATCCCTACTCCCAACCCCATCTCAAGCCTGCCGCTCCTCCTCTTCTTCTTTCACTTTCTCCTCCTCCTTCTGTCTCCCTCCCTCTTTTTTCACTTTAAAGGTATCTTTATTTGCAACACTGGTTTACTTAAGGGATATTACGCATATCACTTTACTCCCTTTAAATTTCCAATTCCTCGGGCCAAAGAGATAGCATGGAGGTAAGGCGTTTGCCTTTCTTGCAGAAGGTCATTGGTTCAAATCCCGGCATCCCATATGGTCCCCCGAGCCTGCCAGGAGCGATTTCTGAGCACGGAGTCAGGAGTAACCTCTGAACACTGCCAGGTGTAACCCAAAACAAACAAACAAACAAACAAAAAAGTAAATTTCCAATTCCAGAATGATTATTTTCTTTTTTTTTTTTTTTTTTTTTTGGTTTTTGGGCCACACCTGGCGGTGCTCAGGGGTTACTCCTGGCTGTCTGCTCAGAAATAGCTCCTGGCAGGCACGGGGGACCATATGGGACACCGGGATTCGAACCAACCACCTTTGGTCCTGAATCGGCTGCTTGCAAGGCAAACACCGCTGTACTATCTCTCCGGGCCCAGAAAGATTATTTTCTACTTTTAACATCATAGTGCTCATTTCTATCTTAATTGCACTTCCTATACATTATTTCTTTTGTCTTTGGGTATATATAGTATATATATATATCAATTTTAATTATCTATAAATATATTTTCATATTACAGAATTTTATATATATATTTAAAATCCTGTAATATGAAAATATATTTATAGATAATTAAAAATTGAATTTAAATGATCATTTTGTTATTGAACCAAATAAACTATGTCATTGTGCTTTCTACAAGTAATAAAATTATTCAGTAATGAAATAATTATTGAGAAAATTCATATGTATTTATTCATCCTTAAGTTCATAAATTAATATGTGATTATTTATTAGAGAGCCAACCACCTGGTTAGTTATAAATAGAAGCAAGGACTGTAGTCAAGTCTTAATGGTTTACTGAAAGATAGGGTTTCTCTATTCATTACCTCACACACACTATACATACCACAAATTAAAAGCAAGGGCTATTAGTTTGGCTCTCTTTGTTCTATATATTATCTTTGGTGGTCATATTGCCCAAGTAAAAAATACTGATAACTTTCAAGTATAGGATGTGAGTGAGAAAGAGTTTCAGACTCCCCAAAAAACTCTATAAAAGTTCTCATATTATCAACAGTATTGCAAAATCAGATCTTCTGCAAGTGAAGTCAAGCAAGCTCTATCTTAATTGTCAACAGTTTATTGAGTCTAAAATTCAATAGCCTAAATCTTGGTAGGTTTTCTGAACGAAAACCTTAGTTTTAGTTTTGTTAGTATGGACTTAACACAATGAAAATCAGGCAGAGACTTTGGTGAAACATCTAAAATTATAACCTGTGTAATTTGAGTGAAAGTTCCAAGTAAAAAAAAAAAATTAGGAAGATAGAAAGTTAACTTGCCTTCACCCTAAACTATGATGGTAATGTTGGCCTTCACCCTAAACAATGATGGCTTCCTCTTTTATGTGTTAAAGACTCACCTAGATGGGAAGAACTTCTTGATAGGTCCTTTACCTTAGTTACTCCAATTGATGAAGTAGTCTTAACTTCCCAGTAAATATTGCACCAGCTGGACTTTTCCTCTTGCTCTACATAGTGGAAATGTCCCCCAGATATGTGTATCATCTCTCTCTCTAGCCTAGTTTGGATCATTCCCTACAGGGACCCTACTCCAAATCCACTTCCCTCTTACCCAGTGGAATTACTGTTTCTGGGGCATGGCCCCATACCAATTATAATAGCCATGGCTGCATACCAATTTGAGAGGCATAAGAAATCAAGGAAAGTAGATGGAATGATCATTCTAGTAGCATTGATTTGTTTATAAAGGATAAACATCTAAAAGCAATTTTCAACTTGCTATTAGCTTATTATTCTAAAAGTAACATTTTTAATCAAGGCTCAAATTCTAAACTCAAATTAAGATTTAGAAGACAAGGTGAGAGAAAAGAAAGGAATCAGCAAAACATAATAGCAGCTAAATCCTTTGTATAAAAATTAAATTTTATTTGGAGAAGTATAGACCAAGGAATTAGAATAAAAATGTGATACAGTACAAATCAAAATAGAAGACTAAAACCCTAATATTGAATTATCTCTTTCTTTCTAATTAAATTATTCCTGAAATTCTTAAATAGCCTGCTAGAGTCCTCACTGATGAAGTCATTTTCATCATTTTTAATTATGTACCCTAGGTCTTCATGCTCTATAAAATGTGTACTAATCTTTACAAATTTAAGTGGCATTGAACTTCAAAGACACTGTCAGATCAATGAGAGAAAACTTAGCCTCTAAATATGTTAACAATTCTGGCTATCAATACCTAAAAATTTCTGGAAATGTGGATAGAAATGAATTCTAAAATGGGCAATCCAAGGAGAAATAGCATGACTTTAAAATTCAGTTTTTATATCTTCATTGCTCATCTCCTGAAATTCTTTTCTGAAAGGCAACAGACCTAAAACACCTGGGCAATGTCTATAGCCCTAGATCTTCCCAGCCACTTTCCCAGGTGGCATAGGTAGGTAGAGAGAAAGTGGCTGATTTTCTTCTTGAAGCTGTTGCTTCCTCTCACCCTACAGATAAGTCAGATGGGAACCCCTACAGGCATCAGCATGAAAGCCTTTGAAGTACAGAATCCATCTGAGAATTCAAAAAGAATTTGAAAAACAGAAACCAAGACCAAAAGCTCAGCCTGGATATTGAAGAGAAGAAAAGCACCATGACTACCCGGTCAAAGGTTTCTCTGGCTCATCAGATAGATCCAGAAAAATTATTTTTCCATTGTAATGAACAGTCTTATCTCTCAACTTGCAACAGTATTTCTAGCTTTTTCAAAAATAGAGATCTGTAGCCATTTTTTAGGATAATCATGCAATGGGAAAAGGGAATTATACAATCTTTAGAATTTATAAAACACTGACTCCTAGATAATACGTTTCTTGGAGCCGCTTAGCAACATTAAGGTATACCAGCAGAGTAAGAATCTGGTTGCATTTTTCTCTGTTACTCTATCCTAAAGTTCTCTTCTCTAACCAAAACCCTTCTACAAATGCCTGGTCAATCACTTTTCGAGGGGATTAGCTATTCTCAAAACTAGTAAAACCAAGGCCAGAACTATAGCAGAGAGGTAGGGCATTTGCCTTGCATGTGGCTAACCCAGGATGGACCTGGGTTCGATCCCCAGCGTTCCATTTGGTCCCCTGAGCAAGAGCAATTTCTGAGCACATAGCCAAGAGTAACCTTTGAGCACCACCGACTGTGGCCCCAAACCAACCAACTAACCAACAAATAAACAAACTAGTAAAACCCCCATATGGACTTCTTGAAACATAGAGGAAAAGTAAAAGCATATGACGATAATACAATATCAAATATATAGACAAATCCTTGAAATGAGACGATTGAAAATTTGAGTCAGAAGTGATAAACCAAATTTTGAAACAAAAGAGACAGTCATTAAAGAATGACAATACAAACCATTATCATGTTGTGATGGTGAATGTACTTAGTATTAAATGTAATGGTTTAGCTGTAAACTATTTTACATAACATATAGTTTCTGAATTTTCATATTTAGTTACTAATCTGAAGTGTATTTTTTCACTGTAACAAATATAAGGGGATACCATTCAAAAATTGGTCCCAGAGCTGGAGTGATAGATAGCACAGTGGGTAGGTTTAGCCAACTTGGATTGAATCCCCAGCATCAAACATATTCCCTCTTAGATATTACTGCCAGAAGTAATTTATGGATGCAAAGCCAGGAGTAATCCCTGAGCACAACCAGGTGTGGCTCCAAAACACACACACACACACACACACACACACAAATTGGTCCTCTCTTGTTCTCTAATTCAAGACCTAGTGAAAAAAAAAGGCACAAATTCAAAACTAAATCTGGGTAAAAATGTTTTTCTGACAGCAATACTTATAATATCCAAACATGATTGAGTGGCACCAAAGTGATCTGGGAATGACCTGAGCTTAACAAGAGGTTATAGAAGCTATTATTTTAGATCTGAAGTAAGTAATTCTGGGGGGAGATGTTATGGGATCTGTAGTTGAATGTGGAGGTATTCAATAGAATTGTGATTTCTAGTAAGGAAATATAGTCATATTCAGTACAAGGTCTGGTTAGAGAGAGCCGGGACCAGAAAATAATAGTTAGATTTCTTTCTTCGTGGCCTTTATTATTGTGCCAATACTTCTAGTAGGTAAATCAAACTGGAAGTGAGACAACCATAGAACCTTAGGACTCAGTCTCAAAGAACATAGATCAGAATGAAGAAGCATCAACATTTTTTATTAGAGACAACAAGATAAAATATATTACACTTATTCACTATAATTATGATATATTGTAAAAAGACTGGTTAGGAGTTCAGGAAATAAAAGACATTGTAGTCATATGGGTAACTCTGCACCTGCCAGAGTTGGTTGGGAAACTGTACCACAGAATTAGAGTTGTAGCATCTAATGGTGTGACAGAGAAACAAAATACATTCTCTGATATACAGGCCAAGCTGCTAAACTATGAGATTACTAAAATTTTTAATCTAATTTGCAAAATAAGGTCTTGTAAGACCTAAGCAAAATTAGGTTTTGAGCCAATATAAATACAGTCGTAGTTTGATGATTTCTTTCTAGTAAAAAGAACTTAAATTTTAAGAGAACTTGAGAAAGATGGGATTTCCAGATAGTATAGATAGGCAAAGAAAGGGTAGCATGGATGATTGATGTAAATTGAGAAAAATTTGTCTGGAACCTAAACTAACCCTAAGGCTTGAAATCCACTGACCAATACCTCATTTTAGGAACCTAGAAAGCCTTTATAATGTAAAATTCCATGTCCAAATCAGGGATGGATTCTGGGATGGAAGGATACCAAGAATCCAGACAATTGGTGTAACAAGAGTTCAGGAATGGCCCTGGTGGTGCCAATGCCTTTTTAACAAAAAGCTCCATTAACTCTTGTGGTAAAAAAAAATTCAAGACCACGATAATTATGGAAAATATAAATAAAATTCCCTAAATAAACATGCTGGCATGCTGGGCTTTAATCCACTATGGAGAAACCCATGGTCTCTGTGTAACACAACTCTCTCTCTCTCTCTCTCTCTCTCTCTCTCTCTCTCTCTCTCTCTCTCTCTCTCTCTCTCTCTCTCTCTCTCTCTCTCTCTCTCTCTGTTTTCTCCATCTTTCCCTCCTTCCTCTTAATTCCAAATGGGTTTTACTTCACAAGTTCTCCATTTGTCCACTCCTTAATTTTTTTTTTCCTTTGGGGTAAGATAATAGACCTTCTGTTGAGATAGTAAGATAAGGAGGCCCTACTAATGTGTGATAAGAAAATTGGAACCTAAATAGCCCATAATCTGAAGGACTCTGACCCAAAATTCCCACACCAGGAGTCAGGAGAAATCACTGAGATGCAGAATTTCTGACATGAGCAGGGATGGATTTTTGAGAGGGGAGGCATTGAGGATGAATGTACAAACCCTGTAATAGTAACTTGAGAATGGACCACAGAAGTTCACTGCTTTTCCAAGAAATGCCCCGATTACAACGGCATTTATGAGATATATCAGGATTTTGCCTTTCCCAACAATCTTCATTGGGCTTATTTTGATGAAGAATCTCCTTCTCTCTCATGAGTACATATCTAATTATCTCCTCCAGATCCCTTGATTTGCCTCAACTATTTTCAGGTTTCTAGAGTAAGAAACCTGAAACACCTGGGAAAGATGTACAACGAGGTTTTATTTTCTGCAAAGAGCAATGCTTTATTCCAGACTGAGTCCATGGTTTCCTGAGAAATTTCATGCTGGGATCATCTCTCATACCATGCAGAAGAAGTGAACTTCAGATGCAGTTTAATGACTGCCTTATGAGGGTGGCAGGAAGTGATAGTCTATGGATGTGAGCATCTATTTAACTGTTAAGGTTTGGAGTCAAACGACAAGACAGCACAATTGAAACAAAGCAAAGCAAAACTTAATTTCCATCAACCAGCAAGCTACAAACTGACTAATCAATGCCACCTACCACAGGAGACAACCCTGCCCAGGGGTATAAGTCAGAATATAAAGGGTTTAAAGCAGAAAGTTTTGACCTTTAAATTTATTATTTGTTATCTAGCATTGTTTCTAAGATGTCTCATCGTGCACTTTTAAAGCTAGATGTCTAGGGCAGTATATTGTGGTTTATCAGGCCTTGGGATCTGTGTCATTATTGATAGGATAGAAATTCAGCCTTTAAATGGAAACTTAGCTAACTTAACTTGTTAGCCTTCAGTGAAAATTTAACTTTAGGCTGACAAAATGGGGTCTCTTCTGCTCTAGGATTCACAATACCATGTAGTGAACCTTCCAGATTTTTATCAGTTTTAACTTTCTTCAGTTACTTCCCCAGATGAAGAAAGTAGATAGAAAGAAAACAAAAATTTTGTTCTATAGTCTGTTACCTCTTCCCCATTTCACAGAAGCAAACCCAGGGATCCCTACTTTTTGACTGATGAGGGGTCAACATTCATCACTGGCACAACTTGGAAGCTTGGGAAAGCAAATGAAAATAACTTGTTCTAGACTGAATTGCATAATTCCCAGGGAAATCAGATGGCAGGTATCACTTCCCTGAACAGCTGGTACTGAAGTGAATTTTGAAGAACATCTTGTGAAGCTGGTGAGACATAAGGTCTGTACTATACAAGGGCTCATAGCAGGCCCTCATCAGTTCAGATTTCCCTGAGGCGTTTTTTCAATAGACTCCCTTCTGAAGCCCTCACTCCTCTCCTTCCCACTACATATAAGGAAACCATACACCTTCAGTCAAGAAGCAGCCTCTTTTATAGCTAACAAAAATATTTAAAATAACTTTAGCAGGGGGCTGGAGGTTTGCCACATGAATAAAGTAACAAAGGGAAAGTAGGAATTTGTAATAAAAATATAATTTCTTTGACTGGAGAAATAGTAAGCAGAGTTAGAGCACTTGCCTTACATGCAGCTGATCTATTTTTGATCCCTGACACCCCATATGTTCCCTGATTCCCATAGGAGTAATCCCTGGCTGAAAAAGCAGGAGTAAGCCCTAAGAAAAGCAACAAAAATAACCAAAAATTGCTTCCATTTTTGAGTTATAGATCTTTACATGTTATTGATTCTGTCAGAAAATTATCATGATGATGGATCACCAAATAAAGATGAACTCAGAGTTTTCCATCAATAACTGAAAGTTATTTGATTTATCCTGCCATAAATAAAGCATCCCTAGCAATATAACATCAGTAGTAGAAACCGAATTTAAAACAATAGAACCAATGAAATCACAAACAAGTTATATAAGCAAATCTCATACAACCAGGATGCCGGCACATGTTGCTTTGCTACTCTATCCATGCCTAATATCCTGATCTCAAAGAGAATCCCCTATGACCAATTCACTGGAAAGAGACAAAAGAAAACAAGGTTGTCAAATACCACTACAAATGTGTTAATATTAGTCAAAATAGGAGATCTGTGTAATCACAGATCTTTGTGTAATCACAGATCTCAAATAAAGGACAATATAAAATAAATATTCTCCCAATGATCAGACTTTGTTACCTCTGTTTGGAAAGAGAAAGAAAAAAATTGATGCAGTAAAACTTTATCCTTTTGAAAAAATGTCATTATTTGTGGTAGGAATTTTTCTATAAGTTTCATCAGGATAGAATTTTCAAAATAGGCTGAAGAATATCTGTATTACATGCAATTTATTTTAATAAATTATGAGAAATTATCATAATAATTCACTCTATGTTCTAAACTATCGAGTATTTCATTAATTTTCTTTTACCTGCAGCTTAAGTGTTGAGACTCATTGACAGAGTATTGATAGTTACATGTCTGGAAGTTATATGTAGCTTTGAAAAATTTAGAACTCTTCTGAAGTCAAGCATGATTGTTTTCTTCCAGCCAACTGTTCGTAGCCATCACCCTTTAACTTACAAAATATCTCAATTCCCAATGTTTATTACATTTATAACAAAGCATTTTATTTTTGGTGAAATAAGGAAGACATTTCTTATCACCATTGGGTTCCTTTGATATCACTATGTACTCTTTCACCTAACCAATTCATTCAAAAGTAAGAATTTGAGTAACATCATTTGACATAGGATCTTTTTTTTTAACTTTATTGATTGATTGGTTTTTGGGTCACACCCAGCAGATTAGGGGTAACTTCTGGCTCTGCACTCAGAAATTGCCCCTGGCAGGCTGGGGGATCATATTGGATGCAAGGAATCAAATCTGGTCATTTCCAGGTTGACTGCATGCAAGGCAAATGCCCTACCACTGTGCTATCTTTCCGGCCCCTGGCATAGGATCTTTTTTGTTTGTTTGTTTTGGTTTTTTGTTTGTTTGTTTTTGGGCCACACCCGGTAACGCTCAGGGGTTACTCCTGGCTACGTGCTCAGAAGTTGCTCCTGGCTTGGGGGACCATATGGGACACCGGGGGATTGAACCGCGGTCCGTACAAGGCTAGCGCAGGCAAGGCAGGCACCTTACCTTTAGCGCCACCACCCGGCCCCCAGGCATAGGATCTTAATCATCTATAATGATTCTCTGAATAAAATAAGGAAAACATGAAATAATAAGCATCATGAATAAGCTAGGGTCTCAATAACACTCAAAAAATAAAAAATTTAGTCATTTCTCTTTCTGTAACACTTCTACTGCTTTAATATATTTTCATCTTGCTTATAACATTTCTATATGTGAGGTACATTACTGTATGTATATTACAATACTCTATAGATTTATGTTTTTGATTAGAGTAAAAATAATCTCCTGCCTTCATCCTGGAAGTAGAAATGGGTAATATTTGCCATTGTCTCCCTTGCAGGATGAGATAAAATTCAATCAGTGGACCTTGATTGATTTAAGTTTTATATAACCATATAAAACATATAAACATATTTAAGATATATTTAAATATATGTTTGGGAAATGTATTTTGTGAATAAATTGAAAACATGAAAATAAAGATAATCAGGTTATTTAAGTGGAGAAACTATAGAAAATATGTGTCATTTAAAAGAGAAATTTAATAAATAAAATCTCAATTAAGGACAGAAAAAAACTAGAGACCTCTTTCAAAAGTATAATATAAAAAATAAGCTTTTGTGTTTTACTTTTATTTAAAACATTTGGATATAGTTTAGGTCTTACACCATAAATTTTGTTTGAAGTACTAGTAACACGAAGAAACCCTGGCAGGAGAATATTATTTCTAAAAGCTGGACATATCTGAAATGTCAATAAACATAGAATTGTCTATAACATAGTTTTCAAAGTCATGCAAGGACCAATGAAGCCTTGGTGTTCATCTATGGACATAAACGTAATGCCACTAAAGAAACTCTGGCATATATTTGGTTGTTCAGTAGAATAACTTCCCTACACAGATACCCCATCTATTTGCTTCTTCTCTAAATATTAACTTTTCTCTAGTCTTTTTGGTGACTATGTAAATTACATAATACCTTAGAACTAAAATCTTTGATAAAACCACAGGGATAAAGAAGCTATATAAAACTCAAATTTATTTATTTCTCCCTCACTGGTATTTAAAAATTTTGCATTTATATAAAATTATTCTCCAAATACATTGAGCTTACTAAAATTTCCTATAATCCTCTATTCATTCTCTCTCTTCCTCTTTCCTTCTCTCTCTTTCCCTTTCTCTCTCCCTCTTTCTCTTTCCCTTTTTCTCTCCCTCACTTTCCTTCCTTCTCTCCCTCTCTCTTTCCCTCTCTGTCTACCTCCCTCTCAACTTCCTTCCCTGCCCCCTCTCATTCCTCCAAATCCAGCTTGTTTCCATCTCAGGTTGTCAAGTTGTCAAGTTCAGTGTTCACTTAAGCCAGTATATTTTATCACTATGCACAAAAACACAAATGGTTTTGTGTTTATCTACGAAAGACTTATGTTGGCTACATTAACAGTCATTTTAAAATCCTCTCTTACATGTTTCCACTCAAGAGACCAGTCTGCATTAAAATAAGGGCTAAAATGTGACAGAGTTACTAGTTATCAGGCATAAACACATAAACAGAGACTTCAGGGAATATATTTGCTTTACTGATTAAGAAAATGACATAGAAAAGAAAAATAATAGCTGCTGTATTTCCCAGGTAGGCTGGTCTAGGCTAATACCTCTGTGGAATTCTAAGAATATTTGGGGGGAAATTGCCTTTTTTGCATGAAACAAAGCAGTCCTGTGTCACACACTACACACTCCAATGGAAATGTCCAGCTTTGTGATTGAATTCTAACAAAAAGAGCTGCAGTTGAATTTTCTCAGGTGAGACTTAACTATGGGGCTGAAAACTCTGGGACTATTTTTGGAATGGGATTGGGCAAACCCTCCTCACACTCAAGTGGCACCAGAAAACCTTGACCCTATATGGTCAAGGCAGATATCACTGTGTCATTCTCAAAATGGGTGAGGATTGGCAGGATTAACATCATTAAAATGGCAATACTTCCCAGAGCATTATACAGATTTAATGCGATCCCCTTAAAAATACCCATGACGTTCTTCAAAGAAGTGGATCAAACACTTATGAAGTTCATCTGGAACAATAAACACCCTCAAATAGCTAAAGCACTCCTAGGGAAAAGGAAAATGGGAGGCATTACTTTCCCCAACTTTAAACTGTACTACAAAGCAATAGTTATCAAAACAGCATGGTATTGGAATAAAGACAGACCTTCAGATCAGTGGAATAGGCTTGAGTTCTCAGACAATATTCCCAGACATACAATCACCTAATCTTTGACAAAGGAGCAAGAAATCCTAAGTGGAGCAGGGAAAACCTCTTCAACAAAGAGGTTTTCAACAAAGGTGCTGGTTAGCCACTTGCAAAAAAGCGAACACAGACCCCCAGTTAACATCATGTATGAAGGTAAAATCCAAATGGATTAAAGGCCTTGATATCAGACCTGATACCATAAGGTATATAGAACAACATGTAGGTAAAACACTCCATGACATTGAGACTAAAGGCATCTTCAAGGAGGAAACTCCACTTTCCAAACAAGTGGAAGCAGAGATCAAAAGATGGGAATACATTAAGCTTCTGCACCTCTAAACAAATAGTGCCCAGGATATAAGAGCCACCCACCGAGTGGGAGAAACTATTCACCCAATACCCATCAGATAAGAGGCTAATATCCAAAATATACAGAGCACTGACAGAACTTTACAAAAAAAATCTAATCCCATCAAAAAATGGGAAGAAGAAATGAAAAGACACTTTGATAAAAAAAAAAAATACAAATGACCAAAAGGCACATAAAAAAAATGCTCCTCATCATGGATCATCAGGGAGATGCAAATCAAAACAACGATGAGATACCATCTCACACCACAGAGATTGGCACACATCACAAAGAATGAGAACCATCAGTGCTGGTGGGGATGTGGAGAGAAAGGAACTCTTCTTATTCACTGCTGGTGGAATGCCATTTAGTCCAACCTCTTTGGAAAGTGATATGGAGATTCCTCCAAAAACTGGAAATTGAGCTCCCATTCGACCTAGCTATTCCACTTCTAGGGATATACCCTAGGAACACAAGAATACAATACAAAAACCCCTTCCTCACATCTATATTTATTGCAGCACTATTCACAATAGCCAGGCTCTGGAAACAACCAAGATGCCCTTCAACAGACGAATGGCTAAAGAAACTGTGGTACATATACACAATGGACTATTAAGCAGCCATCAGGAGAGATGAAGTCATGAAATTTTTCTGTACATGCAGTCTATCATGTTGAGTGAAATAAGTCAGAGGGAGAGAGAGACACACAGAATAGTTTCACTCATCTATGGGTTTTAAGAAAAAGAAAAGTCATTTTTGCAACAATCCTTAGAAACAATGAGAGGAGGGCTGGAACTTCCAGCTCACTTCATGAAGCTCACCACAGAGTGGTGAGTCCAGTTGTAGAAATAACTACACTGAGAACTACCATAATCATGTGAATGAATGAGGGAACTGGAAAGCCTGTCTAGGGTACAGGTAGTAGTGGGGTGGGATGGAGGGAGATTTGGGACACTGGTGGTGGGAATGTTGCACTGGTAAGGGGGGGGTGTTCTTTACATGACTGAAACCTAATCAGAATCATATTTGTAATCAAGATGTTTAAATAAAGAAAAAAAAGGGTGAAGGCAGATTCCCCTTTAGAGCATGAATCAAAATAGCCCAATGTCATGCCTTTATACTCACTCTCATAGAAATGACCCAGATCTATTCACTTAACCTTATCAAACTACCAAGCCACTATATTTGTTTAATTCTATAAATCTTGGATTACATAGCTGCAAGCAGCCACACAGCATCTTAGAATTTTACATTATGACAATCCAGTAGTATCACAGAAAATCTGATAATAAAGTTGCATAGTAATCTACCTATTTCAGTGAACCTAAGCTACAGTAATACAATAGACTCAACTAGAGCCAACAAGCACTCAAGAGAACAGTAAATCCTTAGACACTAGCTTTCATAGCACCACAGAGAGAAATAAAAATTATTTCAAATTTGCTGTGTTGTTCTAAGATCTGATAATCCCAATTCCCTTTGTGCTGTAACAAATACCATGAAGTAAATTTATTTGTATCTACATGGAGGCAGGTGATAGTATGGGTGACTGGTGATACTGGTGAAGGAATGGTCGCACTAGTGAAATTTGTGTTTGAACATTTAATGACTGTATTACGAATATCTTGATAAATCATGAGATTGTAATAAAAAAATTTAAATGTAAAATTGTAAAAATGGAACTACACTCTAGCTCTTTTTATATCCATGTGAATGACAGAAAAGCATAAATAATAGAACCAAAAAGGAAAATAAAATAAGACATACATTACAGATGTCAGGGTCAATATAAAAGCTACAATCTATGCAATCACCAAGAACTTTTTTTTTTTTTTTCAGATTTCTCAGCTATTTTAACTTGATTTTAACTTGATCTTTCTGTTATTTTTTTTTTTTCAGATTCCAAGTAAACCTGCCTCTGAGACTGAGTTCAAGGTCAAGTCCTATGGGCTGGCAGACTATGATCATGAGCACCTGGTACACATACTTTGGGCAATCAGGGTCATAAGAGGGCTGGAAAGCCGGAGGATAGGTCATATGACCAGAAGCTAGTGCAATGGAAGCTTTAATAACTAAGACATTAGACTAAGGTGCTGTTATACAATGGAAGGCATGTCTGCCTTCTGCATCTGGGGCCAAATATCACATTTGCACAAACTTTACCTCTACCCTTAGCACAATTGAGAACACAAATGTCAGATCTCAGACTATTGTCAACAAAACATTCCAAAATTATGGTGTGTGCATAGATAGTCAATAAAGCATATTGGAGGTATTTGGTTTTGTCAAGTGTGTTAAAATCTTTTGTTTATAAAATTATAATACTTAAAAGCAAACAAGAATTTAAACATAAAAATCATAGCTTTCCACAGAAAACAACATAACTGTCAAATAAATATTCCAACTAAGCTGAAACAATTGCTAATAAGGAAAATAATTTAAATTAATATTTCTTTCTTAATAAAAAAACATGATAGCACTAACTGGTATCCTGAATTACAGACAATGCATAAAGTCATTTCTAGCTTTTTCAGTCTGACCTCCATAAGTTATAGAAAAAGTAAGAGAAGATATTAAATTCATTTTAGACCAGAGAGAAAGTACATCATATAGGGCACCTTGTTTGATATCCAACTCTGGTTCTATGCCTGGTACCCAAGTACTGCCAGGAGTAATCCATGAATAATAATAATAATAATTATAATAATAATAATAAACAGGGCTAAGTCCTGAGCACAGCTGAGCATATCCCCTAAAACATTTTAATGCCATTGACACATTTACATCAAAAATAAAATTCAGACTTACACAAAACATATTTTTAAAAAATTGTCCTTTAAAAATAAACTTTGGATATATAAATGAGTGTACTTCTCATATACATTTTAGTGTTCAAATGTTTCTAGAATGCAAGCCAGAAAAATTTTAGTACATTAAGATACTACATTTTTATTACTTTAAATAAATGAATAGTAATAAAATGTATTTTTGCTTTACTTGTATATCACTGTTGGTTTTGTTTTTTTTTCTTTTTGAGCCACACTCTGTGAAGCTAAGAGAATACTCCTGGGTATGAGCTCAGAAATAGCTCCTGGCTCAGGGGACCATACGGGAAGCTGGGGATCGAACCAAGGTTCTTCCTGGATCTGCTGTGTGCCAGGCAAACTCCTTCCTGCTGCACTATTGCTCCAGTCCCATCACTGTTAAGTTTTATAAGTAGAAAAAAAATTTAAGAAAAAAATTGTATGTCTAAATGTATTTTTCCCGCTGTATTAACAAGGTATCCCAATTTCAAATTTCACTGTCCTTGTGAATTTTGCACTCAACTTTAAAGGACATTACTGTCAGAGCTGATTTTATATGGAATACCTAGATAAGTAGTCCCCAGCTAGTGTAATTGCAAATGAGGAGAGCTTGGACTAAACTTTTAATATTCCCAAGGCCTTCTGGTGGAGCCTCTTCTCTCAGAAAGTCTAATCATCTCTTTTCAGAGAACCTTTATTGTGCCTGTATCAAGGAATTCTGCATCTCAATAGCTTTCCAGACACCTGAGAGTCTTTTTTTTTTTTTATTTTATCATAGGCCTTCAGCCTCTAGACTGGTTCAGATTCTAGACAATATATATCACAATGTACTTTATCAGGTCAGGACCCCCTAATCTCCAATACTGTAGGCTTCTTACCTACAATATCCTCATGCAAAGAACCTCTTCAAACAACATGTTTGAATGAGTAAGTGATTAACAAATTAATACATTTTCTTCAACAGAGAAATTAGGATGGAACAGAAAAATAAGAAAGAAAAATCACACCCCTTCATCATTGTTTGAGCTCTAAGAATAAAATAGCATTTTTACCTTTTACACTTATTTGTGTTGCAAGCATATAGATGAGAGGTGGGAAGGGAGACTGGTAATAGGTTTGGGAAATAATTAAAGTTAAGAAACAGCTAAGCCCTGAAGCAGTTCAAAGATAAGAGAAACATATACCATTGAGGTGTAAATCCTTAGCTCTTTGGAAAAGAGACACATCACCCAAAAGAATAAATAAAGGCATCACACAGAGCAGGGTGGACTCCTACAGGAAAAGAGAAGCTACAGGATATAAACAGAATATTGGCCTAGGGGTACGAGTAGGAATTTAGGTGCTCCCTGGATAGATTTATTATTTGCATTTCCCTTTATCTTGCTCAGCAAACCTTACCTGCACTTTTTGTAAACTTGACCTGATCTTTCTTTACTCAGGATACTGCCCAATTATCAGGACCTGCGTTTACAAGATAATTTACCACAACTGTTTTTGTGGGGCCCTGAGTTCTGAATAGGGAGGAAAGCCATTTTGTAAAGGACCACGTGTTAGGCTTCTCTTTCTCCTGCTTAAATTTCCATTAATTTCCCAAGCTACCTGGCCATATCAGGTAGCCTAACTTGAAAGGACATGATTGTAGAAAAGTACACTAGAGAGCAGCCAATCATATTATAGATTATATTATAGAAATTTTATTATAGAAATCATATTATGATCATATATATTATAGATGAAACCTACTCATTCCTTCCCTATGTAAACTGGCTTGTGGTCTTGGGTAGGGTGAGTATCCTGTAAAAGACAACCCTGACCAGTCAGTGTGGAGATGTTGGAAGACAGATTAAAGTTTTGTTTTGCTTTACTCCAATTGTGAGGTCTCGTCCTTTGACTCTGGACACTAACAGTTTCAGCTACTAATTACTTACTAATGAATGAAGAACTGGCATCCACAGTCAATCTTCCTCAGCATACAGATGCAACCTTTTTACTATTCTTCTGTTTTAACCTGCCTTTTAATGTGTTTCTTCTGTGGTTTTACTTATCACTTCAAATGGTTTCTCTTCTTTGAAAACCTAACCATCTTATTCCAACTCTATTACTAATACTTCGATATTACTTTTGTTCACCAGAAGTCACTTTATTCTTAACATTTCTTTTCTCCATTTACATTATAAATGTAAATTTACATTTATGCCAAAGTCTCTTTTCCAAGTGATAGAACGACAATGAAATACAGGTTTAAAAAAATAATAATTTTTCAATCAATCAATCAATCAATCCATACTCTTCTACTTCTCAAGATATTTTGGCCAAATAAAGATCTGGAGTTACTCTTGAAACCATATCAATATTATTCAACACTATAATTTATTAGACAACATATAAATGTAACCAATAGTCTGATGATTAATTTGTAAACATACTCAAAAATTTGGCAGTAATCAAGATAATGATGATGAAATTAGCAAGTGTCTAAAGATGATATTTAATACTTACAATATAACAGGAATTCCAAGGAAAAAATACTGTCTTTTTTCATTAACTGTTGGAAATTTATGAACACAGACTTTTATGTGATGTATCAAAACATATGGTAGTGCACATTTATTCTATGGAGGGATAATACACACAAACAAAACTTAGCACTTCCTTTTTATTACTCCCCAAATTCTTTCCTGTCCATTTTATTACTTAAATGTTACTGTAAAAGGAATAGTTTATTATCTACTCAATTGCATAGGTGAGAAAATTGAGATGGAATAAGTTTAAATGACTTCCCCAAGTTTCTTAAATCAATGTCCTTGTATATCACTATTATCATAAAATGCCTTTCACAGTTTAAAAACTCCCCAGGACATAATAAATTCGAACTTGGTGATCACCATGTTCTCTGTGTCTTTCTTCTAATTTGAAAGATTTTAATGTATAATAAAACATTCTTCTAATTTAATGTGTGGCAATCTGTGTGGGAACACAGACTACAGAAAATAACAATAAGACTATGTATTCGCAAAGCTTTCATCTCTCAAGTACTCAGAATTCTTGAAGTAGACCCTGCTACTTTCATACATTAACATATAAAATACCCCTAATTGATGGATTATGTCCAGAAAATTGTTGACTTTAAAGAAGTAATTCTAAAACTGTGACAGAAAAATGTAGACATCTAGTCAAATACTTCATCCACTTGCACAGGCTGTTTTTAATAGCAATGACAAATTTGTTTGCAGATTTATTCAGGAAAACAAAAAGGCTGAAACTGCAACATAAATGTTACATCAAATGACTGTATATTAAAAGGCAAAAAAACTAGTAACTGATGACCTAGATGAAAGATGTGTGTGGTATGTGCGGTATGTGTATGTGTGGGGGGGGTGTGAGAGAGAGAGCTTTAATGATTCTAAGACTTCGGGACATATTGATCAGGAACCCAAAAGGGTTACTTGATGAGGACAAAAAAACAGAATCATCAATATTAATCAACCAAATCACTCACTGATAGTTCATTTAATAAATACTTTCTCTGACCCTAATTTGGTTTATGAATTGATAAGATATTAGATAAATCTAGATAAATTAGCTCAAAGCAAGTAAATAGAGGCATGAGTTTAGGACAAAAAAGTGGATAGGTCTGTATGGAATTAATTCATCTATAAGTAACAGCAAAATCTTACAGTAACTCAAGTAAAATGAGGTTACTTTTTGTCAGATAATATATTGACCATAGAAAGTAGTTGCTGACCACTGATTTAAATGATTAGTGAAACAGTGAGAACAATTGAAAAACATAATACTTTTATCTTTGTATACCACAATATCAAAGATCATATAGTTAGTTTTAGTGGCATTTGGGGGGGAAGAGAAAATGCTGTAAAAACTTAATAGCTTAAGCAACAACCACTCATTACCTAATGCATGTCTGTATTAGTTGTGATAGTCTTGTAGCAGTCAGCTCTTACTCATGTGAACCAGAACTGTACCATTACACAGTTAGGATGTGAACCTAGAAAAAGAAAACTGAGATCAGGCTTGCTCAGTGCTCATAATGAGATTAGGAAAATTCCCCCCAGGATCTCTAAGAGGGCAGAGACCAGATGACAACAAGCAAACAGGGCTTGTAAACAAGATGCATAACTTAATCTAATATCTGCTTTGCTTATATGTGCCTTGAAGGAATATGGATATGTGCCTTTAATATGCAGGCTGAAATATATAAATGGTGTGTCTACCAACGTGCCCAGAGCTCCAAATCCCTTTGACTTGGGGCCCTCAGTGCTGAATCTTAATAAGTCTATCCTGATACTCTCCTCTCTTTATCCTCTGTTCTGTGTGGCAGTCAGCCATCTAATATATATGGAGGTCTCAGAGAGATTGTTCTCAGTCCCTGAGAGACTTGCAGTCTCTAAGCTCTGAGTCTTAATAAATTAAATATATCCTTATTTTCTCCTCTCTGTGACCTCTGATCTGCATGGGAATCTGGCCACCTAACAACTCAGATAGTATCCAAGGATCCACTCAGATATTTCCTGACAATTGTAGGTCAATTGGTATGGGCTGAATTTGCTGATTTTTTTAAGAGTTTGAGTTTGTTCATAAGTTTGTGATTTGGGCTAGAGCATCTGAGTTCCATCTTCCCTTAGGGATTTATAGTCAATCCACCTGACTTGTTTGGAATTAGTTGAGCAGGACTTGAAATCATTTGCATAAAAATGGGCAATGCTTATAATGTTTGAGTTCAGTATTGACTATTGCTATTGTCCTAAAGTTTAGTAGGAATTCTGTCAGCACCCTAAATGTACTTGAAAAAAAAAATCTGAGTTCCAAGTGAGAATACTGCCTAGATGATGATTTTTGACAGGGTTTTTAAGGTACTATGAATAGGATCCAACCAAGTCTACCAGAATTTATGATTTAGGGAAATGTGAGATAATTAACGGATGTTGTTTCAGTGTAACAGTTTATAAGTAATTTGCTTGGGTAGCAAGAAAAAGAACCATATTTTGTAAAATTCATGGCTTGTGCTTTTAACAAATATTTTACAATTTTTTCCTTCCCATGGAAACTTAAAGTCCCCAAAGTTCTTGCTGCAAAATCAGTTTCTTTAAACTCAATAGCAATTGAGTTGGGCATTCATGTAGAGGCCCCTTGGCAGTAGAGATTAAGAAGCTATAAAATCATGAAATGTTTGGATAGCAAGAGGCCATAACACCAAGAACTGTTTGGGGGTAAAATAAAAGCCCATTAAACCAAGGAGTAGTTAGAGAATCAACATCTGATCTGATCATGCTGCTAGCTGAGGCTAAAAATCACATCCACCTAGACATAATTCTAAAACAATGATGATGCCCCGATAAGACTAAGAATGAAGAAATCAATCAAATCTAAAAGTCTTCCCTGAACAATCCCTAGTTTTGACTCTTAGTATGAGGCAGCCTGAAACTGCTTTTTATGGCAAGCTTCCTACCATGAATTGGTCCTCTTGGTACTCACCTCTATTGCCCAGGATATTAATACCATACAATTTTTTATATCCTACAAATGAATGCAATTATTCTATCCCTTTCTCTCTGACTCATTTCACTTCAGTATAACACTCTATCTATCCATGTATAAGCAAATTTTATGACTTACTAAAAGCTGCATAGTATTCTATTATGTAGATGTACCACAGTTTCTTTAGCTGCTCATATGCTCTTAGACACTTTGGTTGTTTTCAGATTCTGAAAATTGTGAGGAGTGTGCCAATGAACATAGGATCAGAAGGCTTTCTGCATTATGTATTTGTTCCCCTAGGGTATATTCCTAGTTGTGGTATTGCTGAATCATATGGAAGCTCAGATTTTAGGTTTTTTTTTTTTTTTTTAGGAATATGCACAATGTTTCCCAAAAAGGCTGGACTAATTGACATTCCCACCAGCAGTAATCAGAGTCCCCTTCTTCCTGAATATGCACCAGCACTGGTTGTTCTTGTTCTTTGTGATATCTGTCAGTCTCAGTGGTGTGAGATGTTATCTCATTGCTGCTTTGATTTATATTTCCATGATCATTAATGATGTGAAATATTTATTCACATGCCTTTTGGCCCTCTGTAATTTATCTTTGAGGGAGTATCTGTTCATCTCTTTTCCTATTTTTGGATGGGGTTGGATTATGTTTTCTGTTTTGTTCAGCTCCAACAATGCCTTATATATCTTAGATATTAACCACTTATCCGATGGGTATTGAGTGAATAGTTTTTTTCCCATTCTGTGGATGGTCTTTGTATCCTAAATACCATGATCTTCCAGTTGCAGAAGCTTCTTTAATGTAGTCCCTTTGTCTAACTTTACTTCCACTTTATGGATCACTTTCTTGGCTGGGCTTGTGGGACCACAAGGATTAAATCCAAGTTAATTATGTGCAAGGCAAGCACCATTCCAGTCATATTATCTTTCTACCACATCCACAATTGTTCAAGACATAATGCTATATCTTAATATAGGCCACAATGCTTCTGGATCACTTCTCTGAGAATTCCATAACATGTGTTGATTCCAACTCTATCTGTACCACACTGTTATGACATTTTCTGCTATTCTTCTATAGATTACAAAATATAACCACTTTCAAGAGATCATTTTGCTCGTCTGTGTCTCACTGTGACAAATCCAAAGCTCGGTGAATGGCAGATGCTTAATTAGTAGGAGCTGAATGAGTAAGTGAAAAGCAGAATGAATTCAATGTGACAAAGAAAAAAATGCAAAATATATGCTTTTCTCATTAAAAATGAACCAGGAGATTGAATCAAATCATCAAGCTTGATTGAATGTTTTATCCTGGAAATAATATGAAAATTATCTAGATTTATTAATTTTCTGTGGAAAATAAAAATATTAATTATTTGGAGGATTAGCAGAGTCGGAGTCACTGAATCCTGCCTTCTAATTTTCTTCCTGATATCTTTCTTAATGTACTAAAGACAGTCCCCAGAGATCCAAGGAATTTATCCAAACTTCATCAATCTAAAATCCTACTAAGGAAGATTAATTAGATCAGATTGTTGCTTTCACTTTTGATTCTCTCAGACAAAGCTACCATTAAGCCCTTGAATTATATGTGCTAAACTCGTTTTACATTCAGCCATACATACCCAATGTACACCACTAATTTTAAGAAGTGAAAAGTTTTGAAGCTTCGTTTTAGCCATTTACTCTGCATTTATATATACATATTCATATATATTTGTGTGTGATTTAAAAAAATTTCTTAAACAGGCCATCCTATAATTTTTCCACTAATTAAATTAAACAAGGGACTGCATTGTATGTTTTAATCAAAAATAAATTGTCAAGAAAAGAGAATGCAAAACTTGAATTTTAATAATATCTTTATTGAAACACCATGATTACAAACATGATTGTAGTTGGGTTTCAGTCATAAAAAGAACACCCGCCCTTCACCAGTGCAACATTCCTACCATCAATGTTCCCCATATACCTCCTTCCTCATCCCCTGCATGTATTCAAGACAAGCATTCTACTTCTCTCATTAACATTATCATGGTAGTTGTTAGTGAAATAATTTCTCTAACTGCACTCACCACTCTTTGTGGTGAGTTTCATATTGTGAACCAGTCCTTCCGGACCTCATCTCTGGTCATTATTACAATAATGTCTTTTATTTACTTAAAACCCATAAATGAGTGAGACTATTCTGTGTGTTTTTCTGGCTTATTTCACTGAGCATAATAGTTTCCATGTCCGTCTATCTATAGGAAAATTTCATGACTTCATCTCTCCTGATGGCCTCATAATATGAAATTTTTTTCTAATTTTGAAAATCTATTCTAAAAATATAATGCAATAATTAGTGAAAAATTTTAGCAGCAAAACATTTATATCACTTTATTAAATACTGGAAATGGGGTACGAAAAACCAAAAAAAAAAAAAAGAAAGAAAGAAATTTGGGGGCCGGTGAGGTGGTGCTAGAGGTAAGGAGTCTGCCTTGCAAGTGCTAGCCAAGGAAGGACAGCGGTTGGATCCCCCCGGCGTCCCATATGGTCCCCCCAAGCCAGGGGCAATTTCTGAGTGCTTAGCCAGGAGTAACCCCTGAGCATCAAACGGGTGTGGCCCGAAAAACCAAAAAAAAAAAAAAAGAAAAGAAAAGAAAAGAAAAAGAAAGAAAGAAAGAAAGAAAGAAAGAAAGAAAGAAAGAAAGAAAGAAAGAAAGAAAGAAAGAAAGAAAGAAAGAAAGAAAGAAAGAAAGAAAGAAAGAAAGAAAGAAAGAAAGAAAGAAAGAAAGAAAGAAAGAAAGAAAGAAAGAAAGAAAGAAAGAAAGAAAGAAAGAAAGAAAGAAAGAAAGAAAGAAAGAAAGAAAGAAAGAAAGAAAGAAAGAAAGAAAGCAATGGGGAATACCTAATCAAAGTTGAATTAAGAAGCATAAGTAGGGGCCAGAGCAGTGGTTCAAGCTGTAAGGCTTCTGCCTTGCGCACACACTAGCCTAGGAGGGACTGCAGTTCCATCCTCCATCTGCTTCATCCTCCATCCGCTAGCTTCCCATGTAGTTCCCCAAACCAGGAGCATTTCTGAGCGCATAGCCAGAAGTACCCCCTGAGCGTTACCCGGTGTAGCTGAAAAATCAAAAAAAAAAAAAAAAAGCATAAGTACCGGTAAGTTGAGGCCAGAGCAGTGGCGCTGCAGTAGGGAGTTTGCCTTGCAAGCAGCTGACCTAGGGCAGACCTCAACTGGATCCCAGGAGCCCCATGTGGTCCCCCTAAGCCAGGAGAGATTTCTTAGCGCATAGCCAGGAGTAACTCCTGAGCGTCACCTGGTGTGGGCCAAAAACCGAAAACCAAAAGACTTCCCCTCCCCCCAAAAAAGTATAAGTAAGTTAATCTCTGCTTTTGTTTTCTTCTGTTGCTAACCCCACACACTACATTGATAGTGAATTCTTTTGTACTCCCACATAAAATTTTCAGGCACAAATATCTCTCTCTCTTCCAAATTAAGAAACTCACTTAAACATAATCATCCTATCCTTCCTCTGTTAGAAGAGAGGTGTTTAAAATTAAACAAATTCTCCATATTACTTGGAATTTCTTCCAATTTCATTTTTCTAAGGAAATGTCAACTCCTTAGTGCCTAATAATTCCATTCATTCCAGTTTCTTTAAAAAAATGAAAATAAAACAGATTCCGTAACCCCAATACTTTGTACCAGCTCTAGTTGTACACCCTACCATGAGCAGCATCACATTATCCTTAGGACCTTAAACTAAAACTCCAGACAGTTGGCTGAGAATTTCTAGTGAAATTTCTAGTGAAATTCTAGTGAGTAACACTTGGAAGACCCTCCCCTAATCTAAAACTCACAGGATTAGGATGTGGTTCAAGTGATAGAGCATATGTTATTTGTCTGACCCTGGTTTTGATCCTCAGCACTGTACAATATTCCTAAGCATCACTGGGAGCAGACTACACACCAAAATAAAGTTTATGATAAGTAAATGTCATGCAAGCAAATTATAAACTAACTAAAAATTTTAACATTATATTCACCCTTTAAATTATGCCATCACAGATTCATAGAGAAAATTATTCTATTAAGGGTAACAATGATTTTATTTCAACTAAATCAAATGAACCACTTTTCAGTCTTCATAAACTTTTCAATAGTACCTTAGATGAGGGATCATCAACTTAGTCTATTACATGATTTGTAATTAACAGTTAATGCAACACAGCCAGACTTGTTTATCCTTTATTATCTAATGCTGCATCTAAGTCATTCTATCTGAGAATCTCTCATTTTTAAACCTTAAAAACTACTTTTAACTTCTTTCTTTTTGTTTGTTTATGTTCTGCTTTTTGGGCCAAACCTGGCAATGCTCAGGGGTTACTACTGGCTCTGTACTCAGGAATTACTCCTGGAATTGCTGAGGGAAACATCTGAGATGCTGAGCTTGGAACCTGGGCCACTTATAAGGCAAATAACTCTACTCACTGGACTAGAGCTCTAGCCACTTGACTTCTCTCACAACAATCTCTTGATTTTGCATCTGCTTCTCAGGTTCCTCTGACTTTCCTTTTTCCATTTTCTTTTTTTTTTTTTCTCATCATCTATTGACTATCCATGATACTTCTACTTGCATCTTCTCTTTTCATACACCCTATCTATCATAGCTTGTGTCATTTGTTCCTTTAGTTGAATGAATTCTCAAGGGATTATCATCAGACCTTTGCTTCCTTTTAACCAGAACCATTTAGTCAACTGCATATAAGACATTCACATTCAGATATCTCACTAGTTTTTCAATCTTAATAACCCAAATCTGTTCTCTTTCACACACACACACACACACACACACACACACACACACACACACAATGTTCTCTTGAAGTGTTTCTAAGTTCATGAAATGTCTATATATCTATATATAAAACAATCTATATGTATATATATATATATATAAAACTAATGTTCTTGTGAGAAACCTGGAAGTTGTACATGAACCCTTCCTCAATTCAATATACCAAGTAGGTGTACAGTCACCTCTGAATTCTCAATCATCAAACACTTCTGCAAGCAACAATCTCTAACACATTACTCTACTAGTAACTTTCTAAATAGATATCACTGATCAAGTCATTCTCTAGAATATTTTTAGATATGACCTATGTGTCTAAGTATATAACTATATATAATATTATCCCTATTTACATCTATTTCTTCATATCTGGACAGATACTTTTCCACTTGTCCTTTATAGACCATTCATATTAACCTTCCTTATGATTCTAAAATATATGATATCTCCTATCTTTTTTTTTTTTTTTTTTTTTTTGGCTTTTGAGTCACACCTGGCAGTGCTCAGGGGTTACTCCTGGCTCTACACTCAGAAATCGCTACTGGCAGGCTCAGGGGATCATATGGGATGCCGGAATTTGAACCACTGTCCTTCTGCATGCAAGGCAAACGCATTACCTCCATGCTGATATCTCCTATCTTAAGAATTTTTACTTTTCTCTTCCCTCTTCAGTACAAGAACCCACATATCCTGGCACAGAGCCAAGAGTAACCCGTGAGTGCCACTGGGTTTGCAACACCCCCCCAAATTTCTAGTACTAAAAATAAAAACAACTTCTTTTTTACTTTTTTTTTTAATATTCCCGTATAGAACATCAGGGATAGAACCAAGGTCCATCCTGTGTCAGATGCAAGCAAGGCAAATGCCCTACCACTGCACTATGGCTGTGGGCCCCAAACAACTTTCTTTTTACTTTTTCCTTGTCAAAGATCTCACCTCTTTACCTCATTGTTTTTTTGGTGTATTCTCCAGTTACTATTTCCGTTCAGTCATCTTTATAGTTCCTTAATTTTATTATATAAACCTTGCTGGAGGAAGTCTTTAGATTGGCTCTGGACACTGGTTAGAAAAGCTAGCAAAATATCTTCACCCTATTTACTGTTCTATTTACTTTCTGTCTCTCATGCTCATCTTACTCTCAATTAATGATCCTACTTATTAAAATACACACACACACACACACACACACACACACACACACACACACACACACACACACATATATATATATATATATATATATATATATATATATATATATAAAAGTTGGGACATTAGTGTTCTCAAGTTCCCTCTACCAAATTTAGAAGACTACTTGAACACATTTTTAATGCTATATCAAATTTAACCACTGACCTCCAGATATTTTACTTCTTTTTCTTCAGGAATTTATAACTACCAAGTTAAAAACAAAACAAAACAAAAACAAACAAAAAACTTTAAATTGCAATGATTTTCATTTACTCTCATAAGTACACAATATTTTCCCTTCTCAAAAAATTGTATTTTTGCTTTTATAATATCATTCTCTCCTAATTTTGTGTTGATTGCTTTTCCAATCAGACCTGGTCATGTGTTTTGTTTTTTTTTTTAATTGATTCTTCCTGCCTCTTCATCCTTAGTTATTTTCAATGTTTTGAGAAAACAAGCATTACAAAACCAAACTTCTAGGCATGATTGACCTTCCTGATAAGTATTGGTAAGGCAATAAAAGCATTGTTTGGGCAGGAGTTAGAATCTTAGGCTATCCTAATGTCAATTATTCTTCTTGATATCAGTTGTTTTCTTCTTGATTCATTGTGATACAAAAGGTATAATGAAGTTTTAGATTATTTTAGCATTTAACGCCCTTACTCAGGTCTGCCTCAAACATAAGACTAGCATTCCCAACTTGGTAGTAAAACCCACCATAAAGGTAATTAGAAGGTAAACGTCACTTTCAGGATTGTCTTCTGAGACCTTCCATCTCAAAAGAGCTCATTGTTGAAGTAGTCTTCAGTTCAGAAAATGAGAAATAAAAGCTACATTTAATTCATACAGGTATATTTGATTGAGTACTTGATTTTAAAATTATCTTGTCACTTGTAATTCTCCAGGATTACCAGACCTTCTTGAGGAAGCCTTAAACCCATTGTTGCATGCATTACTGTGCTAAAAATATTCCCTGAAAATTTTGATTGACCCATTCCATAGAACTTATAGAAATAATTATTTGTTGAAGGCAGTAAATAGACATATGATAGGTTTTCACTTGAGCAACTAATATATACAAAGTCACACTAAAGTAAAGATACTATTAAGGAATCATATACAATATGGCTAAGTGACTAATTTGACTTATTATTCAAGGAGATATTCTATAAAGTGTTATCCTAACAATTTAGTAATGTCCCCATAGCTTTTACTTGCCATAGCTCTCTGTTTATTCATATAAATATTCATATAAACTCATAATTTCTAGTAGCCCCACATCAAAATTGTATTGTCATAATGTATGTAGAATTTTATTCCACTGTATAATCTGAAACAAAGATAAAGGAAAATTGTACTGACATTTTATTTTCTCCCAGTCTCCTTCACATTTCAAATGGTGAATGAGTATTTTACTGTCTCTGAGGTTTTTAATGCTAGAATTTACAGAGAAAAATAAATAATCATACAGCCCATGGTATTTTTTTTTTACATATCTTGAATGTCTGAATTGAGGTTTAGGTAAATACCTGAATCAGAACTAAAATTTCTATAGTTTGTTAAAGTTTTTCCACTTTTATACCACTGTATTTTCAAATAAATTTAAATTAATTTACTTAATTTAATCAATTTAATAAATAGACACTGATAGAAGTGGATCAGAGACACCAAATATAGATTAAATTATAATTAAAAAAATGTCAACAAGTGAAAATGTGTGTCAATCAGCTGAAATTCTTGGATTAAAAAAGTGAAAATCTTCCAAATATAACAGGTAATGACCACCTGGGGTTTGGAACTACAATACCAGAAATTCAAAGAGGGAAACATAATTTAAATAAACACATATTGCTTTATATTCAGAATACTAGGCCTTCCAATCCTGTAATTATGTGTTGGCTCTATAAAGGGAAAAGTATAGTTATATGCATCCAGCTTGAGCTTGAGTGGTACAATGTACTTCCTTGAAAGAAGAACGTGATTATATAAATGAAGTCTAGAGGGAGAAATTTATTCTGAATATAATATAAAATTCTGAGAGTTTTGGACTACATTTGAATTAGTAAACATACATGGATTTTCTAAAACAAGATATCTGAAGGGAAACAAAGGCAGGAATTTTACAAACAGTAGACATCACATGCATTCTGACCCAGAACTTGAGGGTCTAACTCTGGACCTGCAAAAAGGCCAGATAAGACAGAAAATGAAAGTATTCTCTTGTACCTGTTTAATAAAGCATATTCTCTCTGGGCTGGAGTGATAGCGCAGTGGTAGGGCATTTGACTTGCACGAAGCTGACCCAGGACTGACCTGGGCTCTATCTCCAGCATCCCATATGGTCCCCCAAAGCCAGAAGCTATTTCTGAGTACATAGCCAGGAGTAACCCCTGAATGTCACCGAGAATGGCCCAAAAAAACAAACAAACAATAAAATCGTATTCTCTGTAAAAATGTGATTTCTTCATCTGGTTTAATTTCTCTGAGAAAATTTAATTCTTCTTAGATAGAGCAGGGATTCAAGTTTTTAATATACCACAATAAATTTTAAGTACATTGAATTGTCTAGTAGTCTGTTATTTATTTTGGGGGAGGAAAACACCCAATTGTGCTCAGGGCTTATGCTGGCTCTGAGCTCAGGAATCACTCCTGGCAGATTCGAGGAAACATAAGCAATGTTGAGTTGGCTTCATGTGAGGCAAGCACCTTACCCATTGCACTATCTCTCTGACCCCAGTATAGCCTATTATCAAGATAGCCTTGAAATCTGATGTCTATTGTAAAATTTTCCAGCAAGCTTGTTTAAAGTAGAAGACAATATCAAATGCAAAATGAGGTAGACTCATAAATGACTACCAACCTAGTATACCTTGTGGCTTAGAAACTATGATATCCCGAAAAGAACTATATCTAAGGTATCTAGGGTAATAAGAACATAGGTTTAAGACTTTCTCAAGAATATGAAACATGCATTATACTCTTGCAGGCAGAACATATCAGAAACAGTGGTAAAGATAGTATGAACAACTGTATTTCTCTAATATGAAAACTTTTTATATAAAAAAAAGCCTGTCCTCAGAATTAAGACAGAACTACCTTTGAGATGCATTTGATTAAGCCAAGAATTAAGGCAAAAAATAATGAAATATTCATTTCTCTGTAGTATCATTGAAAAAAGTGAAGACTATATATATATATATATATATATATATATATATATATATATATATATATATATATATTGTTTTTTGGGGGGGGCACACCCATTTGACGCTCAGGGGTCACTCCTGGCTAAGTGCTCAGAAATTGCCCCTGGCTTGGGGGGACCATATGGGACGCTGGGGGATTGAACCGAGGTCCTTCCATGGCTAGCGCTTACAAGGCAGGCACCTTACCTCTAGTGCCACCTCACCAGCCCCAATATTTTAGTCTAATTTATTGACTATGTTCATTGTTAGGACAAACTGGTGGCATAGGAACAGAATTTTTTCTTTTTCTTTGTTTTTGTTTTAAGACCACCCCCGGTGGCACTCGGGTTACTTCTGGCTCTTCACTCATAAATCACTCCTGGCACACTGGGATGCCGGGGATCAAACCCATTTCAGTCCCACTTTAGCTGTGTGCAGGTAAATGCCTTACATGCTATGCTTTTGCTCCAGCCCCACAGAATTATTTTCATAATGTAAAGATAGAACATTAATTTTCAGCTTCTTTTTTTTTTTTTTTTTGGTTTTTGGGCCACACCCGGTAACGCTCTGGGGTTACTCCTGGCTATGTGCTCAGAAGTTGCTCCTGGCTTGGGGGACCATATGGGACACCGGGGGATCGAACCGCGGTCCGTCCAAGGCTAGCGCAGGCAAGGCAGGCACCTTACCTTTAGCGCCACCACCCGGCCCCGAATTTTCAACTTCTTACCAATTAAAATTGTGATTTTCACAAACAGATGTCCATTTGGAAGGTACATGTAGGGCTACAGTATGAAGGATATATTGAATGGGAAAAAGAAACAAACTATCAGAAAGATCAATTAGCACATAAGACAGGATGGACTTCAGAACAAAAAAATTCATGATCCTTTGTATGTGCAATTAGTTTCAGGACTTATTCTAAATATTTTTTCAAGTCCTAAATATTCCAATATTCTATATCAAATAGTGCTCAATGAAGCTGAGTGAACAAAATCCTATTTATACAGATTTTGTTGTATTGGTCTCTTCTGTCAAATCTCATACCATTTTTTAGTTCATATCTTTATAAAAGTGTATAACTAGTGTATTTATTTGTCTCTGTTTTTCTGTCACAAATTTCTCCAACTAATCTTCAATTTTCCTTTTAGACATAGAAACTCATCTCACTGGGTTTACATAATTTTTGTAATATTGCCTAGATATTTGTTGATCCTTTGAACTTGTTGACAAATTTTTAAATCTTTCTTGGTTATTCATAACATAGACTGTTGGGGTCTTCCCCAGACATAGAACCAGTAGAAAAATACATGAGAGGAGATTCACTACATGTTTTTTTTACTCAATTGTGAAAGTCAATTAGCCTCAGGATATGAAAACAAGAAAACTTACTGATAAAATTCATCCTGAGTCTAAAAGCTTGAACAACCAAGGAGTCAGTAATTTCCGTTTAAATTTTAATATAAAGCCTGAAAAAGTAGAATGTTAAATTCTGGGGGCAGGACAAGATGGGTGTCCCAATTCAAGAGAAAACTTGTTCTATCTTTTTGTTTTCTTCTAGCTTTTAGAAAACAGGATGGTGCTTACCTACATTTATATGAGTGACATTCTTTACCTGTCTAATTCCAGTGCTAGAATCTTCCAGAGACAACCTTATAACATTCTCAGAAAATATGAATTACCAGTTATTTGGATACCAGCTCAATCTACCTGTCACATTAAATTAATTTGTTATAGACTGGAGTCTAAGGACAAGACCACACAACTGGAGTAAAGCTGAACAAAACTTTAATCCTTCGAACAACAGCCCCCAAATTGACTGGTCTGTCAGGGTCATCTCTAGAAGTCTTGAGTAGGGAAGAGATATAGGGAGGTTCTAGCTTTTTTATAATCTGTAAAATGATTGGCTATTATATAGGGTACCTTCCTACTTTCCCTTGTATTCTTCCCTGATAAACTACATGGTATGAGTTCCAGGGGTCTCAAACTAAATTTACCTGGGGGCCGCAGGAGGCAAAGTCAGGGTGATCCTTGTGTGCAAAGTCAGTAGTAAGCCTTGAACATTGATCCAAACAACTAAAACAAAACAAAACAAAAAAGATTCCTCTAGGGCAGAGCCACAAAATGTTGTACGGAGGGCCGCCAATGGCCCGCGGGCCGAGAGTTTGAGACCCCTGGTACCATGTAGTTTATACTATAAACAGATTATACCAGGTAGCTTGGGGCCATGTTAACAGAAATAGGCTTGAGGAAACCTAGAATGTGGCTTACACCATGTGGTCCTTACAAAATGGCTTCCCTCCTTGTTCAGAACCTAAGAACCATGTGGCCTTTACAAAATGGTAGCCCTCCTTGTTCAGAATCCAGGACCCCGCAAACATTTACAAAACAAAAGTAAAATTAGGTATCAGAACACCAATAGCCCTTCTTTATATTGGGGAATATAATAGATTTAGATTGAATAGCTAGGGAATTGAATTTTAAAGAAAGAATAGCTTTAAATTGAATTTGCTTAGGCATTGATATACTTACACATCAAAAATAGGAAGTTAAGAGAAACATTAATGACAATCATACTACAAAATTCTGGTCTTTCTGATGTTCTTTGTGAACAACACAGAATGTAAGATTAATTATACTATGTGCTTGCCAAAACAAACTTTACCATCAATTCACTGAACTGGAAAGAGGGGCCCAGAGAAGTTGTGTTCACTGCCTATGATAACAAAGCTGGTAGAGGCTAAGCTAGATTTTAGCTCAGCATCTTCTAGACTCAATTTTCATTCTTGCCCCATATCCCTGCTGGGAGACAAGTATAAAATCATCTGAATCTGCCAATTCACTTAGAAAGTTAGTGAATCATTCATTTTGTCTCACCTCCTTAGTTTTCCCTAAAAAGCTTCATTAGCAAGCACTCGACTTTGAAGAATTTTCTAATCTCCCAAAGCTTGTTACAATTCTCAGTATTCGCACATTATGATTTTCCTATAAAACTGAATAATCTCTGTATTTAGTGTGTTCACACAGGAGGAGTTGGAGGCTGAAGGGTATATTTCAATGTGTCAACATGGCAGTATTTTCTTAGGTCTTGGCAATTTAAACCTTCACATTAATAAATCAGCTATTGCATCGCTGTCTCTAATACGAATTTTTCAGTTAAAAGAATGTGTCTTAATCTTCATTTTTAGTATCTAAATTGAGAAGTGGGTGGGTAATTCTCAGCATTTAACTGCTGCTGCTTAATGAGCCAGTTCACTGGCAATTTTACATTCTGTTGTATTTCTTTTCTGCAAAAAAAAAAAAAATTAATTGAAAAGCTATACCTACCAAAAACTATTTTCTAGAAACAACTATCACTGTATTTCCTGCAATCAGATCTTAGGATAAAAGTTACTCTAAGTTTCTTTCATTAATTTACATAGTACAGAAGTTTCCAAATTTATTTAGCCTACTTCTCCCTTCTCAGAAGAAAAAGAAATTCCTCAGCACACCACAACTGGAAATCTACCACAACTGAAAATTTACCATCTCTAATCTGGGGGAGTACCCCCAAATGCACTGGAGACGACCTTCTTTCACCTTCTACCTAGTGGATGGGGGCTGGTGAGTATTAATCTGGAAAAGACTGGTTGACCTCCCTTCCCCACAATGGTTGGAGAACCAAGCAAAGGAAAAGAAACATTTGATCTTTTTACTTTTCTCCTGCCTTATTCACAAGATCTTTAATTACTCCCAAAGTCCTGTTTTAGGATTTTGAATTTATATTTATTCTGGATTTGAGCACATCTGGAGCTTCACATGGTGAAGAAAACAAGTGTTTACTTTTCAAACATTGTTAGAAAACAATACAGTATTAGTCAACTCTCTTAATTAAAAGAAAGTGTAGGTTAGTCACAACTGAAAAATGCAATTATATAATACTATTCCCAGCCTAGATGCAAAGTCATTTTCATCCTTTCTCCTCTTGGAATTAATTTTACTGTTATTTGCTGCAGATATAGTCAAGCAGTAATGTTTAGAACTATGTAGGAAAAGAATGTATGAAATGTGAGCTAATTCCATGAGCAGTTTCTTTCTATACATCTCTCAGATGTGACTTCAGAGATCTTAAAAACATCTTTATTCATATGTTTTTTTTATTCATATGTTTTAATAAAGTATAGTAGATAAAAATAAATCCAGCTTTATCTGTTCAGTGTATCACAAAAGATTCACTTTCTCAGGCCTTCCTTGATTTAGTAAGAAATTTTCTAGGTTGCTATAATTTAAATTAGTAAAGTTTAATATATATATAAATACATACATATATATGTTTACTTATATAAACAAAAGCTCATAGAAGATATTATGAATTTAAATATATTACAAATTTATTTATCATGTATGACCTTTTAAATAAACTTTATTTCTGTAGCATCCAGATTGGGAGAGTACTGAAAGAGAAAGCCCTAAGTCTTCTTACCAGTAGTTCCATCTGTTCCCAAGGACTTAACACACCCTTCATCCCTAAGGTCTTGACTTGTACCTTAAATATTCCTGTCTTTCCCCAAGACTATTCTGCCTCTAAGGTTAGGCTCACAAGGGTACTAAGAAAATATGCAATGTCTAAGGCGAATGGCCAAACCCAAAGCCAGTCCTCTGTAAAACTTTTTTATTCTTTATTACATTTTTATCAATTGATAAGGAACTTTTTAAATTTTATACGAAGACTTAGTTTCCTATAACCACTCCCCACCCACCCCACACAAAGGAGCCAAATGAACTTCATCCTATACAAAGTTCCTCCCCACAGTGAGAGTTCCATTTTTCTTCTCCTTTACTGTCTGGTAATATTTTCTACATTTTTAACTCTGAGTCTGAGCATTGTTACTACTTCATATTTTCATTCTCAAAAATATTTAAAAAAAACCTGGGAACCATGGATGACCACAGAGACCCATGTCACTGCTTCTGCATCAATAGTTTATTATCTACAAAATCAAAGCCAAATATTTTATTGTTCAGAAAATACTCTACATTACCTTGAGATTTTTTATCAAAAAAAAAAAAAAGCAGAGAGAACAGAGATAATTATTTATGAAATAAACAGCGAGAATATCAGGAAACTATTTTTTCCAAGTTTTTTATTCCCTGAGCTCTGCTTTGAAAAGGCTTGATGCCTACCAAGATTTGGGTTGAATTTGATGGGTTAATTTAGGAAAAAGAGAAAGAAAAAATATTCATAATCTTCTAAGAATAACAAAGTTGGGTTGTTTTTTTTTGTAGTTGCTTTTTTTGTTTTGTTTGGTTTTTGTTTGTTTAGATTTGAGGCTATATTTGGCAGTTCCAGAGCTTACTCCTGGCTCTTTAATCACTCCTAATGATGTTCAGAGAACCTAATGTGTTGCTGGGGATCAAGTCCTGGATGGCCACATATGAGGCAAGTATTTTACTCACTGTAGTATATGTTTGGTCCATGAATAAGGCCAGTTTTTTAAGGGACTTAAAAGCAGAGGATCTTCCAAATGAGAAGAAAAGCAGGAGAGAAAGAACATTAAAAAAAAAAAGAAGAAGAAGAAGAAGAGTTCTCAGGACCACAGCGAGAAACCTCAAAGAAAGTGAACTAACTAAAGATAATGGAGGCAGCATGCTGGGATGTAACTGAGGAGTTGGGTCTACTGAGGATGAATTACCCAGTAGGAAAGATCAGCTTTATGTAGAGGAGAGGAAGCCTGGGAGGACTGTGCAGAGGCACCATACAGTGAAGCAGATGTTTTTAAAGGCTGTTCATTGGCATTCAAATCAACAACATGATGATTTGGAGGTGGGGCAAGGTAGGTCATAAAACTCCCATTTCAAGATACTCTAATATGTACATTTTAAATCAAGAAGCAAAGTGCATCAGCTCAACAATGTTTTAAGACTTGATTTTATGTTTTTTTGGGTCACACCCGGCAGTACTCAGGGCTACTCTAGGCTCTACGCTCAGAAATCACCCCCAGCAAGTTCGGGGGACCATATGGGATGCCAGGATTCAAACCATCATCCTTCTGCATGTAAGGCAAACGCCTTACCTCCATGCTATCTCTCCAGCCTCTATTATATATTTTTAATTCAGATGTTGATTCTTTTATTTTTGTTTTTGTTTTGTTTTTCGGGCCACACCCGTTAGATGCTCAGGGGTTACTCCTGGCTACGCGCTCAGAAATTGCCCCTGGCTTGGGGGGACCATATGGGACGCCGGGGGATCGAACCGTGGTCCTTTCCTTGGCTAGCGCTTGCAAGGCAGACACCTTACCTCTAGCGCCACCTTGCCGGCCCCCAGATGTTGATTCTTAATACAGAATATGCAAGCCATATACTAGAAATGAATAATCCCTAGTCTCTGGGATAAGGAAGAGGTAGTATTGGGATCTGGGTTCTGCACAACGAGGGATGCCATTCTGTAAAGCCAAGTGGCAGGCTTATTCTCAGGTTCTGAGAGGAGAGAGATGCCATTTTGTAAGAAGCACATGGTGTAGGTCACATGGTAGGTCTCCACAAGCCTATTTCCATTAACACTGCCCCAAGTTACCTGGCCATATTAGGTAGTTTATCAGGAAAGGACAAGCGATCACTAGGAAGGTGCCCCTAGAAAATAGTCTATCATCTTAAAGATCATCAGAAAGTTGGAACCTCCCTAGATCCCCTACATAATCTTCTTCATGACTTTGGCTAGGACTCATCTCCTTGGGGAGATGGCCCTAGCTGGCCAGTGTGAGAGATATTTGGGCAGACAGATTAAAGTATTAAGCTTCATTCCAGTTTTGTGGTCTGGACTCTAGGACTAGGTGGTGAAGTAGGTTTTTTCACAAAGAGGTGAGTAGACTTAAAATGAAGTGGAAAGAATGAATCACAGCCTATAAGATGCTGAGTGCACCATCTCGCATGTCTGAGCATGATCACTATGAATCAGCAAAACTGGAGGACTCGTGGCATTCATTATTTCTCTGAACCTGAAAATGAGCCTTGACCCAGACACAAAAATTCAGCTTCCTGCCATTAACTCCACCAACTAGCACAGCTTTCCTAAAGCCAAGAAATCTTACATGCATCCTTGAAATAACTTAATTATCTACTTATGGCTATTACTGTGATTAATGAGGAAAAACCTGCTCCAAGTAATGCCTCATAAAAGAAGTGAGAAGCCACCTTTTAGAAAGTATAAACTTCCCAACTAATCATCACTTTGTCACACATAATCTCCATCCCCCAAAGCCCCTTTCATATGTCTCTGAACATACACATGCAATCACTTCCAGGGCCTTCATGCACATATAGCCAGTACCGTGTTCTTTCCTTTTTCCATCTTTCAGCACAGTAAGACAAACCAGCTTTAATTGTCCTATCATCAGGTTACTAAAATAAAAAAAGCTCAGCCTATGAAGCAACTGAAGATGACAGAATCAAAATAGTTTAGCCAAAGAGGAGTAGTGAATCTGGGCTGGGACTTAGGTTCAACTTAAATTGTGCTTCCTCCTGATTTTACAGTATTTGTAATTTCATGACCCGAAGGAAGCATCATTGTAAGAATACACATCATTGCGTTAGAACTGTAGAGGAGGCAGCACATTAAGACACCTTCCCCTGTGAGAGCATAAAGGACTGTAATAACACTTCCTTTTTTCTACTGGTGACTGGTTTTCACTATAAAACAGAAGAGATCTTCCTGCTTCCATTAGGATCTTTGTTTTCCTAAATATAATAATTAGCTAAATGCTTATAAACACCACTAGAGTAACAGGTAGGCATACGTTCAGGTGATGGTTCAGTGCTTTATTTCTTAGCCTTTGCCTTTCTAAACGTTAATTGCAGTCTGGAAAAAATAGAAAAATGCTAAGTAAACAACAAAATTGGAGAGTTAGGCAGGAAGCAGTTTGTTGCCAGAGCACATGTTTACATGTATAAAGCAGGGTGGGCGGGGGGTCAAGAGCAGTGGCAGTAAGGTACAACTTTTGAAAAGTGGTCAATCTATCATACAGAATGGGGCCATTCAGCTAGCTCTAAGCTGAGCCCGGAGGGTTAAGCCAAAATTACGTTAAGAGCTTTTATGTTGTTTTTTTGTTTTTTTCATTTTTTATTTTTTAGGTCACACCCGGCACCACACAGAGGTTACTCCTGGCTCTACACTCAGAAATCGCACCTGACAGGCTCAAGGGACCATATGGGATGCCAGAATTCGAACCACCATCCTTCTGCATGCAAGGCAAACGTCTTACCTCCATGGTATCTTTCCAGCACCTGTTTTGTTTTGTTTTATAATAATTCCTTTATCTAAGCATCATGGTTACAAACATGTTCTTAGTTGGGTTTCCTTCAAAAAGTACACACATTTCACTAGTGCAACCTCTCCGACACCAATAAGACCTTTAGTTATAATTTACCTTTTTAAAGAAACAAGGCAAAGAAAACATTTTTAAATAAAATATATTTTCTAGACTTTCAAATTTTAGAATCCCGGTTAACTCTAGAAAATTGAACTAGTCTCCTTTTCATGCCAGAAATCATTATTCTCCTTTGCCCTAAGTATAGGTTTGTTATATTTTGGGTATCAGAAGTGAGTTAAACCCTCTGCCCAGTCATATTGATGATAAACAACCAATTGATTGCAGTCAGGAATTCCATTACAAGTTTAAATTCCATTAAAGGAAAATTTGGGAAAGTTGATATCTTACTTACTTGACATATGAGGTTCTTTAATACTCTCTAATGAGCTCTAAGACTTTTAAACCCTTAATAAATTTATCACCATATTTACATAGATTCTCAGAAATTATTAATATTGCTGAACATTTGTACCCTTTGCCAATCTATCTCAATTTTTCTCACTTATCCCTGCAATCACTGACAACCATTTTGCTACTTGCTGCTTTCATTTGAATTCTATGTGTAAGTAATATCATGTTGGAGGCCCTTTAACTAGAGAGCAAAATGGAGTCTCTGATGCCTGAGAAGACAAAAAGTCTGCGTATGTGACAGGTTACTGGTGGCGCTTCCCCCATGAACCTAAAAAGAAAAAGCTGACCATAAAAAAAGCTTTTACCAGAGGTAATTGAATAAAGAACAAACATGCTATGTAAAGGCTACAAGTTGAGATTACATCTGTAGCATTGTTAACAGGACAGAGCATCCCAGGATCACTTATAGTTAATGTATAACAGAATCACTTATAGTAGAGGTATAGTAAAAGTAGGGTCACTGCTAGTAAATGTATAACTCACTAATAACCCCCCTGAAAATATGTGATGTATGGGAATGTTATGATGGAAAAGTACTGAACTACCCCTTCCCCTCTTTTGTCTGAAAACGTTCTCATGCTTGCTATAAAAACTAGCCCCCTTTCAATAAACTTGGACTCTTGATCGGAACTTTTCATCTTGAGTTCATCAATTTTCCCAGCCCTCTTTTCCAGGTCGGAATTCTCTTCGTGACTCACAAATAACTTCGTGACCCTCATCCACCCTGCGGGCCGGGATCCCCGAGGGTCGCAATATCACAGTACTTGTCTTTATGACTCATTTTACTTGACCTAATAATCCTGAAGATGGATCAATATTTTTGCAAATGAGAAGATTTCCCTTTCTCAGATCTACTTAGAATAGTATGGAGATTTTAATAATCTATGAGCTTCAACTGTCTATCCATTTATGAGTCTTTATCTTATTTAATCAATATTCTATCAGCAATAGCATATATATATTGTGTTATTATATTTATTCATAAGTATTTTTTCTTTTTTGTTTGTTTTCTGAGTCTTTACCAGACAGATTTTAGGTCTGAAGTGAGACTCAATGCTCAGAGATCACTTTTGATGGGGCTTGGAGAACCACATTGGATACCAGAGATAAAACCCAGGTGGGCCACATACAATACAAATACCCTACTATCTGTATTATCAGTCTGGCCTCCATAAATATCTTATTCTTTTGAGGGGGCATGCAGTGATGCTCAGGGGTTATTCTTGGCTGTGGGGTCAAAAATTGCTCCTGGCTAGGTGGTCCATATTGGACACTATGGCTCCTGGCTCGGGGGACCATATGGGATGCTAGGAGATCAAACCACCATCTGTCCTAGGTCAGCAACTTATGAGGCAAACACCCTACTGCTGCATCATCGCTCTCACCCCAGTATCTGATTCTTTTATGCTCTTATAAACAGTATTGTTTTCTTTATTTCTCTTACTGAAAAAAATGCAGAACAATACAACTTAAGTTTTTTTTTATTTTTTTTATTTTTAATTATGAGAACAAAGATGCAAAGAAAGAGGACAAGGTAAAGTTACAGTGGAAGGACAATCACCCATAACATAATTCTCAGAAGTTCCCTTGCTGATATCTTAACTTTGAACTTTCAGCCAAAGAACATTAAGATAAATAAAACAGAATCCATGTGCAATTACTTTGTCCCTCAAGTGCCCAGATTGTAACACATTATATTTCTTAACAACACACAAGGCAATCTAAAGCCATAAAACTTACATAACTCCTTAAACATTAGAGGCATAGTACTTTTTACATTTCCATGTACATGCATATTAGCTTAAGTTAACCTCAAATTTTAAGTGTTTTTTTTTTTAAGGATTAGAGTCAAAGGAGCACAGTAAAAACGGTACAACTTAAGTTTTTAATATTAAACTTGTTTACTAATTTTAAGTTTTTAGTACAAATTTTACGGGTTTTTCTATATAGTGGCATGTCATACAAATAGAGAAAAGTTTAGTATTGTCCTTTATGATTTCCATGCCTTTTATTTTCTATTATTTACCAATTTCTCAAGCTAGAATTTTCAGCACTTTATTATAAATAAAAGTGCCAAAACTAAGTATCCTTGACTTGTTTCTGATCCTAGAGGAAATTATTTCTTCTTTTCAATATTGAGTATGGTTTTATCTGCCATATGTGGACTTAATAAAATTGAATTGCCTTTATGTACTGGCTTGTTGAAAATTTTATGAGTAGATGTTGTGTTTGTCAACAATGTTCTATGCTACCTTAAAAAAACTAGATGAACAAACTAAAGCCAAAACGATAGAATGAGTGTTATAACATAAATAAAATAAACAAATACAGAAAAGTAACTAAAAACTACTAATGGTAGCATAAATAAAAGCTATTTATGGTGAATGGTAAATCTTGCCCAAGTGGTAGTAGAGAAAAAAGCTAGAAAGCACACTTTTATGAGTGTGAGATGAGAAAAATACATATGTAAAAATGCATTTAGAAACTAGAAGAAGGGGCCAGAGAGATAGCATGGAGGCAAGGTATTTGCCTTGCATGCAGAAGGATGGTGGTTTGAATTCCGGCATCCCATATGGTCCCCCAAGCCTGCCAGAAGTGATTTCTGAGCATAGAGCCAGGAGTAACCCCTGAGTGCTTCTGGGTGTGACCCAAAAACCAGAAAAAAAATAATAAAATAAAGAAACTATAAGAAACTTACTTTAATATATTTTCAAATTGCATAAAATATGAGAATTCCTTGAAAACACAAACTGCCAAATCAATTGAGAAAGTTGAGTAAACTAAAAAGATATATAGCCTTTAAGAACTTTTTTACTTAATTTCTTTGGTTGGTTTTTTGGGGTGTTTGGATCACACCCTGCTGTGCTCAGAACTAATTTCTGGTTCAGTACTGATGGGTTGGTACTGGCAGAATACAGGGGCCCACATTGGTGCTGAAATTGAATCTTAGTTGTGTTCAAGACAAGCCCCTTAATCTGCACTCTATCTGCATCTTGCACCCAGAATTATTTTATTTTTAATTAAATTTTATTTTATTTTTAATTTAAAATGTCTGCAAAGAAAACTCTATGATGTGATGGCATTGTTAGTACTGTCAAAATTTCTATTTGAAATTTTTTTATAAGCACAGGCTCTTACTCAAACATGCTTCCTACAAGACTTACAGCTTTATCCTGCCTGCCCTATGTCTGTAGCTGGTGGTAAAGACACTGACATGTACAGATTTATACCCTACATTTATTACATTTGCTTCAAATTTCTGTTAAGATCATAAAAAATTTTGAATTTCTATTTTATCCAAGTACCATATGTGATATTTTGAAGAAGTCTAGATATACTTAAAGAGGCTCTGTCCTCTAGTTTCAATATAAAAAAGAAATGTAGCAAAAGCCAGAATGATAATAAAAGTACAAATGATGGTGGTGTTAGAGTAGAAACTTCAGCAAGCAATATTTAGTACAATTACTGATGACCTTGATGACACTTTGAGATGAGAAATGACCTACTTACCTACTGAATGTTAAAAGTCACCAAAGGGGATAATGAAATATAATGGGGTGGCTGTGTGGGAAACTATCTGGTTGACCTAAATGGCAGTGAACATAAAGAAAAAGCAGACACTGAAAATATAATAGGAAAATAATGAGAATGGCTTATCTTACTTTTTGAAGAAAAATCTTGTAGCATTTCTCTTTCTAACATGTTTTTCAATAAAATAACACTTATTTTCTTTCAAGAAAACACAACCAAAATCTGAAGTGAAAACTCTGTCAAGAGTGTGGGTGTATCAGAGACAGTATAACTCATAGGAAACTGGCATAATGATAGAAGCATGCAATTTCTGGATATCCTATTTACAATGGGTTATCTTCTCTTAAAAGGAATTTGGAAATAAAATAAAAAATATGAGGTGGCCACAGCAATAGCACAATGGGTAGGGCATTTGCCTTGCATGCAGCTGATGCTGGTTCGATCACTAGCATCCCATATGGTTCCATGAGCCTTCTAGGAGTGATTTCTGAGTGCAGAGCCAGGATTAAGCCCTGAGCACCATTGGGTGCTACCCAAAAAACAAAAACAAAAACAAAATTCAATCCAATACTCCAGGAAAGAACAGTTATTAGGAAGTTTAAACTTAATAGAAAGCTAAATCAATTCAGTTACTGTATCAAACTTTTCAAATTATTTTTTACTTTATTTAAAGAAAATACTTCACATATTTGACATGGTTGACCATAATACATTTGTTTCAAGATAAGTGAGAGCAAAACTATTGAAAAAATAAAGAAAAAGTAAAAAAGAAAAAGTAAGAAAGTTTTAAACAGAAGAAAGATAAATTACAGTAGCAGGAACATTTGTAAAAATTAATGTATCTTTAACAAAGTCATAAAATATAATGGCTGAAGTTTTAACAAGCACTTGTTATCTGTCCATTCTTTTAAATTGGTATGTTCCTATAGGGATTAAATATCAAACAAATGAAGTTGTCCAGAAATTCAAAGCAATGTTACTGATACTGCAGCTTTTAGGGGCATTTACAAATAAGGCTGCCAGCCTTCCTGAAAGAAAGGAGGGAAGCCCCATATCTAAGAAGTCCTGGTGATATCAGCCCAAACAGTGGTTTACCTGGTTTTGGTCAGATAGTTGTCCCCAAAGTGAATGGTAGAGGGGTGATGAGGCAGGGTCATCAGAAAAATAGTTATATATTCTGGGTGATGGAGTCAGCAGACATGGCTTCAACAGGCTTCTGCTGAGATGGCTAGCTTTCTGCTGTGTGGACTGGTGTACTCGTTTACTTTCTCAGCTTGGTTTACATCTTGTTTGAGAAACAAGTGAGTCTATGGATATGACCAAGTTTGAACATCTAAAATTTGCTTTTATTAACTTTGTAAACCTATTACATTATTTTGTCTACTTTTTAAATTTATTTTATTTAAAGAACATGCATCACATCACAACATAGTTGACATAATATGTTTGTTTCCATATAAATAAGAATAAAATTATTTAAAAAAATAATAGAAAGGGGCCAGAGTGGTGGTGCAAGCATTAAAGCATCTGCCTTGTGCGAGCTAGCCTAGGAGAGATCGAGGTTTGATCCCCGGTTTCCCATATTGTCCCCCAAGCCAGGAGCGATTTCTGAGAGCATAGCCAGGAGTAATCCATGAGTGTCACCAGGTGTGCTCAAAAATAAATAAATAAATAAATAAATAATAGAAAGATAAAGGAAGATGAAAGAAGAAAGAAAGAAAGAAAGAAAGAAAGAAAGAAAGAAAGAAAGAAAGAAAGAAAGAAAGAAAGAAAGAAAGAAAGAAAGAAAGAAAGAAAGAAAGAAAGAAAGAAAGAAAGAAAGAAAGAAAGAAAGAAAGAAAGAAAGAAAGAAAGAAAGAAAGAAGAAAGAAAGAAAGAAAGAAAGAAAGAAAGAAAGAAAGAAAGAAAGAAAGAAAGAAAGAAAGAAAGAAAGAAAGAAAGAAAGAAAGAAAGAAAGAAAGAAAGAAAGAAAGAAAGAAAGAAAGAAAGAAAGAAAGAAAGAAAGAAAGAAAGAAAGAAAGAAAGAAAGAAAGAAAGAAAGAAAGAAAGAAAGAAAGAAAGAAAGAAAGAAAGAAAGAAAGAAAGAAAGAAAGAAAGAAAGAAAGAAAGAAAGAAAGAGACCAAAACAAGTAGAAGTTGTGATAATTATTGTATCTCCAATGAGGTCATTAAGTCATTAGTGGAAGGTTTAGGTATCTTTTGTTGCTAGCTGACTATTCTGCTATTTTATTTGTTTCTGAACAGTAAGCGGCTTCAGCCACACATTGTAATCTAAATTGGTGTGTTCTTATGAGGATGACACTGTTAATAAAGTTGTCACACAACCACGAATTTAACCATGCCATCCAAGATTTCCAAGTACCATTGCTGATACTGTGGCTTTTGTGGAGCATGTTTTCAGCTGACAGGCCTTCCTAAAGTATGAGTTCAATGGAGAGAAGAATGCCTGCACTCACTCCAAAAGTGTCCTAATGACATCAGCCCAAATACCGGCATGCCTGAAGTTTAGTAAATTGACATATCTACAGAGAATTGTAGAGGTCTGTGAAGCAGGGCCATAAGTAAAGTGTCAATTATGGGTGTTGATGCAGCAAGTGTGATGTCAGCAGAGAGGAGACTTGACTCATCTCTCCTCCTGAGATTTCCAGCTTTTAACTAAGCAGCCAGTGTACCCATGATTTTTTTTCATGGCTGGTTTATATCTCTTGAGAAGAGAGTGAATTTACAGATCTGGCACAATGTAAATATAGTGACTGCATTTGTGGGCAATTCTACTTTCCTTCTTTTATATATTTCTTTATGTCTTTTGCATTAAAATACATTCTTCTCTAACCAAGAAACATCTTTCAGAATGGAAATTTTCTCTTCTAAACAATATTTTTCAAAACCTAACTCTTAATAGGTAAGAAAACAATAGTTTGAATGAGTTGTTTTTATTACTGAAACAAATGTGCAATATTAGAAAGTGGGTTAAGTAATAATCATGGTTTCATTCATCTATGAATTGAGAAATTGTCATGGAAAATCCAGATATGTTTCTCAAGCTATGTTTATTTCCCAGAATTCTTTTCTACCCACTACTCTGCTCTAGGAGTAGTTAACATTTAATACACAATGTGCTTAAAAAATAATGTTAATTTCCTATAGTGAATAATAGGAAAATACAAATGCTGACCTAGAAGGAATAGTTGGATACCTTTAGATATAATCATTCTGGGGCTGGAGAGAGCACAGTGGTAGGTTGTTTGCCTTGTATGCTATGATCTAGGACGAACTTGGGTTTGATCGCCTGTGTCCCATATGGTCCTCTAAACAGGAGCGATTTCTGAGCCCAGGAGTGTCTGAGCCCTGAGTGTCAACAGGTATGGCCCAAAATATCAAAATATGCATATATAATCATTCTGTAATCTCAGCATCACTATTAAAATAATAGAAAATGTTTGTATGTTGACTTATATGGCTGCCAATAAAATTCATAAGTAGTAATGCAAATTTATTTTACATCTTTTATTATTTATTATATGATAATTGATGAGCTATGTATTGTTCTGTATAGCATTGGACTATTTTCTTGTAGACCTGCTCTTTTAATGTATAAGTTTGACCTACTCTACCAGGTAATAGTCTTTCCTATTAACTGTACAAAAAACATGAAAACACAGTGAAAAGCCTTTTGTTCTAAACTACTAATATGCAGATAGGAATGAAAATTAAGTCCAAGATTATCTGTTAAATGTTTGTACTCCCCCCGAATTCTTTAGAAAAATTCAGTCTCTAGTCTATGGCCATACTACCCCAGTCTCGTCTAATCTTGGAAGTTAAGTAGGTCTAGACCTGGTTAGTACTTAGATGGGAGAAAAATTTAGTCTCTATTCTCCATTTCTTATGAGGAAGGGATTTAAACCAGACCCAGAAGTGCTCTGTGTTTACTACTAGATAAACATTCAGTGATCACTCCTGGCAGTACTTGGGGAAAAATATGGTGTGCTGAGAAATGAACCTGAGTAAGCCAGAGACAAGATAATGCTTTACTTGCTCTACTATAACACAAGCCCCATATTTAACTATTTCTTTGAATATTCTTATTTGATAGATTTGACACACTCCACTACCAGTTTCTGAGATAAGTTCTATCTTCAGAGACTATCAAAAGGAGTCAGATTTGATTCCAGGATTTTGAATACTTCCAGTCTATCCTAACCTACTGATAAGTGGTAACAACTAGATAGTTTACAAATGCCCAGATAAATTCAACTGTTCCAAGTTCCTGTACCACAATGCAACTACTTCTAGGAAGTAAAATACTGTTATATAATTTTATATATAAGAATTTTATATATACTTTTATATAATTTGTTTACCTGAAATAAAAACACTCACTCCATCAACTAACAGTTTTCAAAAATTATTGCTCTTTCCTGTGGCTCTAACTTCTCAGAAATTATCTTCCCTTTTATTCTTTGCCCTATAGAAATTAAAGAGATTTAAGTGATCTAGAAATCTATGGGATTGCACCTTTGTGTCTAATCACCTAAAGGAATCTATAAAAATCAACAGGTTAATTATAATTCGTTGCAATCTTAACAATAATGACCATCAAAATACTTGACCCTAATAAAGATTCAAAATATATCGGTCAAGATTAAAAAGTTAAGTAAGATTCAAGAAAAGTGATTTGTGTATGTCTAATACTGGGAGTTATTAGTATTAAACCATATATTATTCTGTCAATAAAACTTTATATTATCATCAAGTTCATGTTATTTGCTTTTCATACACATACCGCATACACACAATAAAACCATGGCATCTATAAACATAGCTAAGTTAAAATAAAAGTTATACTGTAAATAGGGTAGGAACTCTAGAAAATCTAAATATTATTATTTTTAATTTTGGAGAAAAATTAATGATCAGAGAAATCAGAAATATTTTATTTTAAAAAATAAATAGTATTTTAATAAAGTAAATTTTGAGGGGCTTTGGGGGTTGGCTATATCCAGAATTACTTTGTGTTTGATATTTCTTTTCTTGTGTGGAAATGTTTTTCTATCTCATTCTCTAAGGTATAAGCAGCACTCATATTAACTTTTGTGTTTTACAAATGCATAAAATGAAGCTTTGGGATTTGAATTAATTTTGAGAATTTTAATTAATTTCACCAGAATCTCGTTCTCTGATTTTAGCTCTACAGTCAGCCATGACCAATTAATGGACATAAACATTGGTTGCATATGTGATTTTATATAGTGGAATAAAGTAGAAATTTGTAATTATACACAAGATTATGGAAAGCATTGTTAAGTTAAAGAGTTTGCATTTTTCTCTGTAAACAACTAGAGCAGTTAGAACAGAGACATAATTATTTAATCCAATATTTGACTGAGTTATTTAAAATATTAAATTTAAACTCCATGGTCACAGGGTTGCTCATAATATAGCTGTTGTTGGTTTTGTTTTGTTTTGTTTCAAATAAAGTTCTTATGATTGAGTTACAATTAATCATAATATGTACAATAACCTTCACTAGTGCACATTTCCCACCACCAATGTCCCCAGTTTCATTAACACACTCTCCAGTGCTCTGTACCCTTCCAGTCTCTAGTGCATATATATTTCTTCTCTTTTTCTATCCTCTGTCTCTTCTCTATCTTCCTTTTTTGTTGTTGTTGTTGTTGTTGTTTAGACACTTTGACTTGCAATACAGTGCACAATTTTCCTCCAATACAAGCTCTTCTACCTTCCTCTGACTCCTCTCCCTCTCTCTCTCTCTCTTTTGGACTGTGATTTACACAATGGGGCAAAAATCAAACAAGCAAAAAATGGGAGGAGTCTTCCTAGATGCTATAAATATCAATTTAAGAGAAGAAAGGGAAAAAGGATAAAAAACATAACAATACTAAATATAATTTTAAAAAAATCAAACAAAAAACTCAAAAAGTACCACAGCAATAAAGACACCAGCCACAAAATAATCACAGTCCTGAAATAAAAACAAAAAAACAAAACAAAACAAAAAAAAAGCACACACACACACAAAAGAAAACCCACAGGGAAAAAAGCAACAACAACAATAACAAAACCAAAAAAAAAAAAGTTAATTTGTGCTTTTTTTTTTCTTGCATAGGCACAGTAAATATTGGGAAAATTAGAAAGGGAATTCCCTTGGTCTAAGTCAAAGATACAGGGTTTCTCCACCCTTGAAGTATACTGTCATGGGAATAACTACAGGCTCCATACATGTTCTTTTACTCTCCCCTTTGTCCTTTGGTGGTGTCTGGAAACTTTCTGCTCCATCATGGATGATAAAATCCTGCCTCTGTAGCGAGAGATCTTGGTATTTGCAAAGGTCAAAGGATGAAGCCTAGGGTGGAGTTTTTCTTTATGGTTCTAGGAGTTCTGTTCCATCGTTGTTGTTTTAGTCAGTCTTCTGTAGTTGGTAGTCTTGCTTTTTGCCCCAATTTTAGGATGAAGCATAGGATAGAGTCTTTCCTTATGTTTCCAGGGGATCTGGAACCACACATTTTTGAATATTAATTTTGTAGTCTGCCAAATAATTATGCAAATCTATTGTTTCTAGAAGCATTTTGGTAGAGTCTTTTAAGATTTTCTAAATATAGTATCATGCCATCTGCAAACAGTGAAATTTTGTCTTCTTTCTTTCCTATTTGGATAACTTGAATATCTTTTTCTTTCATGAAGAGTACTTCTAGTACTATGTTGAATAGAAATGATGAGAGAGGGCAACCTTTCCTTGCTGCCAGATCTTAGAGAAAAGGCTTTTTGTTTTTCCCTATTGAGTATAATATTTGCCATGTGCTTGTGTTAAATAGCCTTGACTATATTGATAAAAGTTTTTTTTAATTTCAATCTTGTTGAGAATTTTCTCATGTATGGGTGTTAGGCCTTGACAAATGCTTTTTCTGAATCTATTTATATGATCAGATGATTTTTCTTTTTCTTTTTGTTAATATGATGTATTATATTGATTAGCTTGCATGAATCCTACTTTTTCCTATAGGCCTTATTCATGAAGTGCTGGATTCCATTTGCAAGCATTTTGTTCAGAATCTTTGCATCTGTATTCATAAAGGTTATTGGACTGTAGTTCTCTTTTTATGACATCTCTGTGTGCTTTTGATATCAGCATGATGTTGACTTCATATAAACTATTTGGGAATGTTTCTGTTTCTTCAATTTCCTGCAACAGCCTAAAAAGTATTTATATACTAAGTACACTAAGTAACTCTCTTCCATTTCTTCTTTAAGAGCCAATTGCTAAATTTTAACCTGGTTGACTTACCATGAGGGTAGAGGGTAGTGTTGAATTCTCCTAAAACTATTATTGCTATTAATGTCTTCCTTCAAATTTTGTCAGAAATTGTTTTAAATATTTTATGGTCTCTCAATGGGTGCCTATATGTTTAGGAATGTGATTTATTCCTGATATGAATATTCATTAATTGTTACAAAATGTCCAGCTATTTCTCATAGCATTTTTAAGACTACAGTCTGTATCATATGATATTAGTGTGGCCAACCCAGCCTTTTTTTTTTAAATATAATTTTTATTTTAATTATAGTGGCTTACATATCATTCACAGTAATATTCCAGGTACATATTTACATTGAATCAGAGGAATTCCCACCACCGAATTGTCCTCCCACAACCGCTCACATCCTGCCTCCCATATCCTCCACTCTCCTCCTCCCCCAGGGGCTGCTAGAATGCGTGGTCCCTTCTGTGTCTAGTTTATTACTTAGTGGTCTTATAACTGTTTGGTCTTGGTACCTCCATTACTCCCCCTTTAATTGGGAGGTGGGACAACCCAGCCTTTATAAAGGAGTTGTTGCTTTGACTTTGAGTCTATATTTGCTTTGACTATTCAGGTATGCTTCTTGCAGGCAGAAAAATGTTGGGTTAAATATTTTAATCCATTTTTCCACTCTGTGTCTCTTAATTGGTTATTTAATCCAAAGACATTGTGAGAGATGATTGTCATAGTATTGTTCCATCTTTTTGTAAGAGTTTGGTTTATTTTTTGGTCTGCTTTGACTTAAAGTAGACCCATCGGTTTTTCTTTTAAGGTTAGTTTTGCGTCTGTACAATTTCTAAGCTGATCTTTATCCATGGTTCTGAGTATCCTACCCTCAAACTTGAATGAAAGTCTAGTTGAGTGAAGTATTCTTGGTGAGCCATTAATGGATGTTTTTCACTATATCCTATCACTGTCTTTGGGCCTTAAGGCTTGCTTATGATACATTTTCTGTAAATCTTAAGTATGTTTCTTTGTATATAATTTCTCTTTTTGATCTTGCTCCTTTCAGTATTCTATCTCTGTCTGTAGTTTTCATTTTGTGACTATAATGTACTTTGGGTTTTTTTTTAATATATTTCTTTTGGCTGGTACTTTTTGGGCATTCAGGATATAGTTGTTGCACTCTTTAGTTTGGGGAACTTCTCAGTATTGATTTTCTTGAATTTTGATTCTTCCTGGGGGGGGGGTTCTTCTTAAGTCTCTATGACTCCAATGTTTCTGATGTTATTTCTATTGAGTTTATTCTAGAGTTCTATTGTCATCTGTTTGCGGGGGTTTTTTTGTTGTTGTTGTTTGTTAGGACTCATTTTGCATCTTCTAATTGTTTGTTTTAAGGCTCTTTTTTAACCTCTTCTGTTGTGTGAAGTTGTTATTCAGCTCATCTTCTAGCTCACTGATTCAGTCTTCAGCAGCTGTTATTTTGCTGGAGAAGCTTTTAAGTAACATTTTCATTCCACCTACCATGTTTTTCAACCCTGATATTTCTGTTTAAAGTTTTCTCATTTTTAGTCTCATATTATCTTGAATATTATGGGCTGTCCATTCCATGGTTTCTTTGAGTTCTTTTAACAGCCTAAATATTTTCTCTCTAAGGACCTGATCAAGAAGTTATGTAGGTGGTTGATGTTGGTTGAGTCTTTATAATTAGTACCTTTAGTCGCAAGCTATGGTGAGGTTCTGCATTGTTTTCTCATTGTGACCTTTGTAGCATGGTGCTGTTTTTAATGTGTTATTGTGGGGCTCTTTGACTAAAAAAAAATGCTTGGCCATGAAGTTGAGCAGCCACGCTCTTGCTGGTTTCACACTCCTCAGTCCAACTCAAGCTGCCACTTATAAAATCCAAACTCTGCCCACAGCCTGCATCCCTGGTCATTTCTTTCACACACTTTAACTCAATTCAAAGTGGTGCTTTTCCTAGTCGAAACTCTACTCATTGTCCACAGTCACTATTGCTGGTCTTACATACCTCAGCTCAATTCAAACTGGCACCTTTGTTTGGTATTTTCTTTGTTGTGGTGGCCTATCTACTTAAGAATTCTGCTTAAAAATCACTTACCCAGTGTTCCTGTATATTACTAATTAAAATATGCTCCTTGTCTCTCTATCCCTCTTTGTGCCTCTCTCTCTTGTCTGTCCCTATATCTGTCTCCTTTCTCTCTATTCTCTCTTTGTCTCTTTCTTCAGTCACATGAGACTTCCAGTTTCCAAAGATGAACTCAAGTTTCTTTTTCAACCACTCTATTTACTGTCTTTGTGTTCTTTGTTTCAACAAAAACACTGATTCCTGAGAAAAAACATTCCTGGATATACTTTAGAACCTGCTATTAGGTACTCCAATATGTTTAGCTTTATTGCAATTATAGAAATTTTATTTAATATATTATTTCTTTAGAATTACAATTACAATTAAACTTGTATTCTATAAATGTACATGGTGTTTACTTAATTTTTGAAGAATAAATGAGTTGATAATTTATAAAGAAACTAAAATATAATAGAAGAGTATATGAGGGGTAGAGAGATTATTACACCTTTTAAAATATTTTCTGAAAAACTGCATCATAGCTAGCCAAGGGACTCTGCATTTTAAATCTGATATAAAAAATTTTATCAGCTTTAAATTATTCTCCAGTCTGACCATCTCTGTGCAGTTTCTGCCATAGTATCTAGTTAGGCTTTTTTAGAAAGATTCAAATCATAAATGTGACTGGAATGAAAAAAGCAGTGAATGTTTTAAAAAAATTAAAGCTCTCATTTCTTGACAGTATGACCTTGAAAAAGCCATCTGAGTTCTCTGAATTTAGTTATTCACCTGTAAAAAAGATAATGATCCTTGGGGTAACTTTATGAAAGAATTTTTCCAAGTTCAAAATGACTAGGCACATGTCTGCAACTGTTCTATTGTTGAAAATATATCAAAATTTTATGAAAAAAATAGAATTTTTGGTTTATTAAGCCAAACAGATTTCCCTTGCAAACAAATAAGTGTGTGTTAACATAGACACTGAATTTGTTGCCTGGAAGCTTTCCAGCAGCTTTGCCTTCTGTGCAGCATTACCACTGTCCAAAAGAAGATTGAATAAGGATTTTATTTAAATAGATTCCATTCAATAAGATTGTCTCATGATAAAAAATATTTCCCCATATTCTCTATGAATTGGCAATGAAGTTCAACAATGTATAAGAACCACTGAAGCACAAACACAAGATAAATGATTTTCAGTTATTATAATTGAGTATGGCCTCACACTTGTAATTCAACTGCAACCTGAAGGCCAAAACTAACACATTTTGTGTTAAGGTAAAATGACCACATGAAGAAAATCCAAGACAGAAATGTCCCACTGCTGATATAATCAGAACGCTGTATTACTAAAAGGACCCTTGATAGCAGACATCCATCCAAGACATACCAAACTAGTACTTTAGGATGAGCCCTTAACACCCATGAGAGTTACACTTTCCTGACTTATTTACTTTTAACATTTCCCTCTCAGAGATTTTGAAGCAGACAGACATAGGCATGCCTAAGAATCAAGACAGGTGGCATTAATAGAGGGGCTCCAATCTGGAATAGGCACTGCTGTGAACCCAATCCTGCAAATACAGAAGAAGCAAAAACAGAAGTTAGTGATTGTGATGTAGTAAAACTGACTCATAAGCAAGTTGTTTCTCATATGTGACTAGGAGATACTAGGTATTCCACATGGTGAAAGTGGAGAATTTGAGACAATTATCACACCACTGCAAGTCTACAACTGGCCCCCAAACCTGATTTTCCAATAGAAAGGCATAAATGTCACTCTGTCTACTGTTCACCCAGGTATTGAGTATGGTCTTAACCAAGACACCTATGTATTCCCTTCATCAAAGTGCCCTGTGGCAGGATGTCCCTAACTCAAGTTTTTCACTTTCTGCTAATTGGATTGCTTCCCTAAAAAAAAAAAGAAGTCAGAGACAGTGAAACTTCAAGTCTATTAAATCAAGTAATGTCTCTTCTTTGAAGAAATTAAAGTTTAAATCAGACATTAATGATGCAACTATTAGCAAATATACAAAATGAATGCAAAGAGTTTATGTTCATATATGTTTGAATCACCCCAAACACTCTAGAGAAATTTACTCTACTATCTGTACATTTGGTTACTAAAGAAATACCAAAGGAAGAAGCAAGAAGCTGTTTAACTTTCAGAAGCAAATCTTTTAATAATCATGGGAACTAAAATGTCAGTTTTGAAAAATGAAAATTTTGTGTAACTCCTATGGGGTCTCCCCTAGTGTTTTGCATATGGTTTCAGAAGGAGTATCTTTATTGATATTCTGCAGAGATTCCAACAAAATCTATCCACAGCCCCCAACTTTCTGTAAATCCTCCTAATGAATCCCTAGGCAAAAGAGAACAAGATTTATATGATACTTCCAGAGCAAGCTTCAGCCAAAACATTGATGGTTTCTGTGGAAATAGAAATAAATCCCAACATCCCCATTTGCTCTGCTCACTTATTTTTCTGACTTGCCTAGGAGAATTCATCTGCCTGGATAAGGTGACAAGAGATTTGGGATTTTATAAGAAACTAATTTTGCCTCCCTGATGCTTCAACTACTAGAATCAGATAGTCCTTTTGAAAGGAGACAGAAATTTCTGTTTTTCTTCAGATTTAGTACAGCATGCTATTTTCTCTGAAGGTTCTGTCTGGGCCTCTAAGTAGGAATTCAACAACAGGCAACAAGATTTCAGTATCAGTGAGAGAAGGATGCTAAAACCAAACCACATTTAACTCCTTCATTACAATTCATTCATAGACATCAATAGAAAGGATGTGTTCTCTTTGGCATTTTGTATTACTTATTTTGTATTTTTTTCATATTATAAAAGACAAATGGAGCCATGATCTCACGGTTGGAATTTCTTCCTGTAGAAGATAAAAGGAATATCTGGGAACTTGTTATAGAACTAAGATTACCAAGAGAAAGCTGGCTATGGGTGGGGTGTTGAAAGCAGGTCTCCTGAGACAATAATGGAGGAAAGCAGACACTGATTGAGAGTTTGGTGTTAGAATATTGTAGGCATGAAACCATTCTACCAGTAACAGTATTGTAAATCATAGTGCTTCATATATTTATATTTGTGCATACATATGCATATTAAAAGAAAAACAAATGGATGTACTATATATGTACTGAACACACCACCCAAAGAAGGAAGACAGATTCTATTTAAAACATATGGATTGTCTCTAATAGTAACCACATTAACCCACAAAGAAAGTTCTAGAAAATTTAAGACTATGCAAATCATATTTTGTTGTCTGATGCATAATAATAAAATTAGAATCAACAGCATTCTCTAAAACAGTGAAGGGGTAAAAGAAGGAATGAAAAGAAAACTAAAAATACCTTTGCTTGATCACCACATCTAGCAGTGCTACTAGATAACCTCTGGCTTTACCCTCAGGGGTTGTTCCTAACTAGAGCTGGGGGATCTATCATATGAAGTTCTGGGGATCAAACCTGAGTCTGCTGTATGGAAGGAGAATACCCTGTCCATTGTTCTGTCGCTCTGGTTCCAAAAAAATATATTGGCCAAAATAAAAACGATAATAAAGTCACATATGCTCTTTGGGCCCATAAACATAGTACCCGCATGTGCATGACATCCGCATCTTCCTGCTTGAGATGTACACTTTTGTATGTTCATGCTGGCTTGTGAATCAGGGTTCTCTCTACCTTTGGTGAAGCCATGCTTTCTGTTGAACAAGTTGTTCTCTCTCTCTTTTTTCATTCTCTCTCTCTCTCTCTCTCTCTCTCTCTCTCTCTCTCTCTCTCTCTCTCTCTCTCTCTCTCTCTCTCTCTCTTGCTCACTTGCTTGCTCCCCTATCCTCTCCCTATTGTTCTTTTTCAGTACCTCAAATAAAACCTGCTTACGGTTTTATTCCATTTAAAAAAAAAAGAAAATGATAGCACAACATATGCTCAAAAATTTATGAGAAGTGACAAAAACAATACAGAGAAAGTTTGTAATGCAAAATAATAAGAATTTTTAAAGTATCTCAAATCAGCAGTTTTACATTTCATCTCCAGGAACTAAAAAAAAAAAAAAGAATAAACTAATAGTCAACAACAAAAGGAGAGTAGCAAATATTACAATAAAAATAAATGAATATAAACTAAAAATTTTAAAAATTAAAACGAAGAGTTTACTTTCTATAGATATTAACAAAGCTGACAAATCCATTAACTATGTGAAATATTCAGAGCTGTAGTCATAATACAGTGGCTAAGGGATTTTCCTTGTATGCTGTTGACCTGGGTTCTATTCCTGGGTTCTATTCTATATGGAGTCATCACATATAGTCCCATATAGAACACTCTCAGATATAATTATTGAGTATATGACCCAAAAACAACAAAAAGAGTGAATCAAATAATATAAATATTAAAAAAGAGGACACATTACAACTGATATCAAAGCTTTATATAGGACCATTAGAGATTATACTATAACAATATATTAACAAATTGAACAACCAAAAAGAAATAAAACATTCTAGAAACATGTATTTATTGAAACTGACTTATGAAGAAATAGCAAATCTAAACTCATCAATAGTAAAAGATTAGATCAGTAATCAAAAACTTATCATCTAAGGAAAATTCATGATCAGATGTTTATGCTATTGAATTTATTGAAGGTCATGGAAATAGCTCAATGGTTTGGAGCATCTGATTTACATACAGGATTCATTCATTTTTCAGTCCCCAGTACTGCATGGTTCCCCATGCACTTCTGGATGTACCCCTCCAAAATAAACAAACAACAATAACGATGATGATGATCTCCCCAAACTGTAATACTTCTATTTTTTTTAATGCAGAAAAAAGTTCTTAATAGGGGCCAGTAAGGTGGCACTAGAGGTAAGGTGTCTGCCTTGCAAGCACTAGCCAAGGAAGGACCACGGTTCGATCCCCTAGCGTCCCATATGATCCCCCCAAGCCAGGGGCAATTTCTGTGATCTTAGCGAGGAGTAACACCTGAGCATCAAACGGGTGTGGCCCAAAAAAACAAGCAAACAAAAAAAAAAGTTCTTAATAATGGGATTGGCAGTAATATTTTGGGTATAATACCATACCAAAAGCATAAACAAAAATCCTATAAAGATACATGAATTTCTGGGACACTTAATTTCCAAACATTCTGCCCCTCAAATTTTAGTAATTAATTATTTTAAGTGAGATATTTGGCAACAAATACATCCTATAGAAAGTATCAATTTGTATCATTCGATTTTCATCACTTGCTAGTTCTTGCTATACAATAATTACTCTTAGATTTAAAATAAATTTCATCATACTTTGGATATTTGTAATGCAGATTTGAAATTTAGAATTAAAGAAACCCCTTATATATTTACATATTTACTTATATATAAGTAAATAAACTTATGTATTTATATATTTACTTATATATATATGTATATATTTAAGTTGTCTTAAGAAAAACTGCCAAAAAAAAGAAAAACTGCCAACTTTTAGTTACATTATATTTCTAAATTTCTGTTTAAGGACAGTTTGATAGTAGTTGGCAATCTTTTAAGATAAGAAAGAATATCTTATTGTTGCCTTTTTAGTAACACTCTTTTTTGATTAAATAACCAAGATTTTAAAAGACAAGTTTTAAGAGAAAACTAAACCTAACAGATTTTACTTCACTTCATAAAACTGATTTGTTTTATAGTTGAGTGTTTCCTCTTTGTTCTTAAAACAAAAATCTTGACAGATCTGATGAGTATTTGGCCTCTTTTACTAGTTTTATTCAGTACTCAACAAGCTCATTTGAATTATAGAACCAGATATTCTTTCAGTTTAGACAACTTCTATGTTATCTTTAATTGTTGCTACTATTCATAGAATTCAAGTTTAATTTTTAGAAACTGTTGCAAACTTTGGTTAGATCACTAACATCTAACTTCCAAATCTATTATTTTTTTATCTGAAGATTACCTTCTCCCTCAATATTGTGAGACAAAATATTCTGTCATTTATATTGATGAATTTATTTTATGCTGTATTAGATCAGAAATCTAAAGTGTCCAATGTTAATATATTTAAGTGTTACATTTTGAGTTGTGTTAAACATTTATTTTTAGTTAACCAAGCACTTTTACCACTTTGTTTAATAATAGCCTTTTATTATGATTCATTTCTTTTAAATGGGAGGATTGGTTTCTGAGTCACACCCAGTGGTGCTCAGTGGTTACTCCTAGCCCTGTACTCAGAAATTACTCCTCCATCAGGAAAGATGACGTCATTAAATTTTCCTATGCATGGATGTACATAGAATCTATTATGCTGAGTGAAATAAGTCAGAGGAAGACAGATAGACGCAGAATAGTTTCACTGTCTATGGGTTTTGGTTTTTGGTTTTTGGGTCACACCCAGCGGTGCTCAGGGGTTACTCCTGGCTGTCTGCTCAGAAATAGCTCCTGGCAGGCACAGGGGACCATGTGGGACATCGGGATTCGAACCAACCACCTTTGGTCCTGGATCGGCTGCTTGCAAGGCAAACACCTCTGTGCTATCTCTCCAGGCCCCTGTCTATGTGTTTTAAGAAAAATTAAGGATATGTAAGAAGTTAAAGATGTACTTAATGAAATAAGACAAAACTAATGGAACAGATATTAAGCAGTTTTATTTACATGAGATTTTGAAGATTCAAATTCATAAAAAATAGAAAGCTGTGGTTTTTAGGGGCTGAGGAAAGGGGCATGTGAGATGATCTTCAAAGGGTCTAAATTTTCCATATACAAAATTAATAACTCATAGAGTACATTATACAACACTGTGCCTGTATTCTAAAATGCTATATTGTGGATTTAAATATTTAAGAGGGTAGATCGCTTAGTATTTATTTTTTTTCCTATTATTAAACTTTTTGTTTACTTTTGGGCCACACACAGCTGTGCTCAGGGGTTACTCCTAGCGTTGTGCTCAGAAATTACTCCTAGTCAGGCTGGAGTAAGTGGAAGCCTCTTGCTCCAATCCCAAGGTATCGGGGACAGACAGGTCTGAAAGCAAACTTTGACAAGGGGAAATAATATACAGAATGAAAGGGACTAAAAAAGGTTCAGTCAAATTCCACAAGTCTTTTGCTCCTAACAAGAGATACTAGCAGGCAGATCACCTAGTAATGGAAAACCAAAGCCTCAAGCAGTTTCTCCCTGAGACTCTTGGTCTTTACTGGGATGGGAAAGACCACCCCTTAGGGTGGAGAACAGGTAGGGTAAGGAACCAACCCAGATGTATTCTTTTTTTTTTTTTGGTTTTTGGGCCACACCCGGCGGTGCTCAGGGGTGACTCCTGGCTGTCTGCTCAGAAATAGTCCTGGCAGGCACGGGGGACCACATGGGACACCGGGATTCAAACCAAGCACCTTTGGTCCTGGATCGACTGCTTGCAAGGTAAACGCCGCTGTGCTATCTCTCCGGGCCCACCCAGATGTATTCTAGTCCATGAATGGTGACAAGTTTCAGCAAAAACCAATTAGCCTGAATAGAATGAAAATCGGTTACTCCACCATTGAGGGACCAACATATGGGTTGCCAGGGATTGAACCATATGGGTAATGGGGATAGAACCCAGCTCAGCTGAATCTGTACTATCTTGTTGCCCCTAATATGTTTTTTTAATATTTTATTGAAAGCATTGTGATTTACAAAGTTTTTCAAGTTGGGTTCCTAAAATACTTTTAATGAAATAAGGAACAATATAGCTCATATTCCAGATCAATCCCCTAATCCCAAAAATAAACAAGAGATAGCTTTGGAAAATACAACTTTACAGCTTTAAAAATTCTGCTTCTTGAAGTTTTCTAAACACTAGTATTTTCTTATCCTTCCCTTTATCATGAAAAAGAAAATAAATGTCTGAACACAGTTCAGACATAAAGAGTGGGTTATGATACATATGATATAAAAGATCAAATAAACCTCCTTTTTTGTACTGCCCCAATTCTGTCACCTTCCCTTTCTTCAGTTTTTTTTGTCCTTTTTTATAGCTTCTGTCACACTCTTGTGTAACTAATTTTTTTAAATACATCCCACTAGGTGATATCCAGTGAAGCACAGAGGATGTCTGATATTTTAGGATTCCCTACGCTGCCAAGAGCCTTGTATATATTAAGTAGAACCATATAAATCGTTGCTTTCAAGTAATCTGACCTAAAATGTTAAAAAATCATATAATTCACATAATTCAATTTCATATGATTTATGTATTATATACATAATACATATATATGAAATAGTGGATTACTTAGAATGAACTTGATGTTCCATTGCATAGCCAAAAATCACACTCACCTCTTCAACTCTAAATTTCAACAGACAGGATGCCAATATCTATAAAATTTTAAGTGACAGTATTAAAAAGATAAAAATTATACTACCTGCTTCATATCACTGTCAGTATTCCCCATATCTCAATACAGGTTTGTGGCTAAGCTTACAAGTAAGCTTACAGATGTGAGGATACTGTAGTATACAGAGGTTAGGACCAAACTGGACCTCAGAGCTTCTTTATAGCTAAAAGGCCAATGACAAACTCAATAAACTGTTAAGTTTCATCTTTCATTACAAAGTCCTCCTATGATTACAGTTTTATCTTATAATAAGACTCCTCTTCAAACAGCTTCTCTCCCAGAGTTAGTGTTTCCTTCTTCTATGTACCAAGCCATAAAAAAACATACTGCATTGCTCTGAAATTATTTTATTACTTCTGTGTTTTTGCTGCTTGGCAGGAAATGTCTCCCTGAATATCCAGTGTCCATCATAGAGCCACTTCATAGAAGGGGATTTACAATATGAACTAAAGGACATGTGCAATGCCTTATGATCTCTCCTAGGATCTTGATAGTAGAGTAGTGTGTTGTTGGTAGGTTGCAACTACTGAATTTATCAATATATGGTGCAAAGGGGAAGTCAGGGACTGAATTTTTAACTTTATTCTGCTTTATTTATTTATTTATTTATTTATTTATTTATTTATTTATTTATTTATTATTGTACTTGGCAGTGTTCAGGGGTTACTCCTGGCAGTGCTTGGGAGAATCATAGGGATTGTCAGAGATCAAATTCCTGGTTGGTGGGGCCAGAGCAGTGGCACAAATGGTAGGGCATTTGTCTTGCACACGGCTAATTTAGGAAGAACCACAGTTTGATTCCTCAGTGTCCCATATAGTCCCCCAAGCCAAGAACAGTTTCTGAGCACATAGCCAGGAGTAACCCCTGAGCATCACTGGGTGTGGCCAAAAAACAAAACAAAACAAAAAAAAGTCCTGGCTGGTTACATGCAAGTCAAGCACCCTTACCACTGTATTATTTTCTGGCCCTTTGGCTGCCTTTTTTTTTTTTTTTTTCAGCCTGTAAAATTTTCATAGAAATTAACTTTTGTCCTCCTCAAGGTGGGATGATAGATACAACAGTTGTCCCTGTGGAATGCTTAGGTGTGATGATGGGAACTAAGGGCTTGAAGAATATTATATTTAGGTGTTATTTTTTTTAACTCCAGAAAACAGAACTATGAAAAATATTTTTTTTATTTATAAATAAATAAATAAATAAATACAACAATTTGAATTAGTAAAACAACCACAGGTTTAATTTCACAGATTTGGTTTCAAATTCAGGCTCTGTCACTTAATAAGAAAAGGAACAGATAGATTATAATTATATCGTTGATATAATAGATTGTATATAGATATAATAGATTATATCATTGACAACTCAGTCATTTCCTGTTATTTCTTTGTCAGACTACTCTATGGCAGTAGAATTTTGTGCTTTTGTTTTGTTTTGTTTTGTTTTTTTGTTTTTGGGCCACACCCGGCAGCGCTCAGGGGTGACTCCTGGCTCTCTGTTCAGAAATAGCTCCTGGCAGGCACGGGGGACCATATGGGACACCGGAATTTGAACCAACTACCTTTGGTCCTGGATCGGCTGCTTGCAAGGCAAACGCCACTGTGCTATCTCTCCAGGCCCAACTTTGTGCATTTTTAACTATCATAAAGCATTACCATCTTTCAGAAAATTCCTTACCTTAGTACTTGGCTTAGTATTTCCTATTTGATAATCTGAAGAATACACCTAAGGTATTCTCTAGAATCCACTGACTGTGCTGTAGAATGGACATTTTTAACATCTCTTTAAAATCCAATTGCTGAGAGATTCTTTGGTATCCATCATTGCCTTTAGTCTTTCATCTACAAGAATAAAAATTAATGACTGACTTCACTTTGAAAATGTTTAAATAGTTTTTGCTCTGGACACTTCAGGTCAGCATGTTCAGTGGAGGATATTTTTACTTATTGATCCCTTCCCAAGAATAGGGAAAGTTTAAAGAGACATTGAATTCAGGTAGAAGCTGGACAAGTTTAACTACAAGACACAGAAGCTCCTCAGGGCATAGGAGTGTGTGAGAAAGAAAAGTTGTGAATTGTCAGAAAGTAAATAAATTCTCCAGAAGAACATATTGCTGGTAAATATGTGCTGTATTTCAGAGTGTGATTAAGTGGGTTTTACCATCAGCACATCTTGCTTTCAGGAGTTTGAGCTGGTGGCTGAAAAAGCACTATAGAGTGTTCCTAGTCAAGTGGGAAGGTGAAAGTCAAGGTAAGTCAAACAACCATTAGTCTTTCACAGCCCTAATTCTTAAACACTTAACCTAGGAAGACCTCTTTTTTTTTTCTCCTGGCTGTTCAGCCTGTGAATGCTCTGCTCTTTCCTTCCAGTGGTATCAGTGACACAAATAAGAATGAGTTAGCATTGGTAAATAATGCCTCAGGATGGAATAGCACAACTCTTTATAAAACAAAAACAAAAACCCAGGTTGCCTCCCTCAAGGAATAGATTTTATTCTCTTGGATCAACACTTTACTCAGTTAAATCTGTTAAGAACATCCAAGCTTCTTAAGTAACAAATACAACTTTGTGACTATGGCTGAAAATACTGTTCTGGCTATTTTATAGTTGGGAACAAGATAGATCTTGAAAGTCCTCATCACATAACAAAAATTTCGTATGTAATTATTTGTATGTCTGGCTAGATTTGATATGCTGATTATTTTGCTATATGCATAATAATGAATCATTGTTTTAATATGAAACAGAAATGTTACATATCAATTGTATGTCAAGATAAAAAGAAAAAATTTAAAGATTATTCATGCATTATTTTAATTTTTAATATTTTTTAAAATTTTGAGGTTTTGGGGCCACACTCCACAGGACTTACTCCAGATATCACTCCTGGATGGGCTCAAGTGACCATATGGACTGCCAGAATCAAACCTGGATAATTTACATGCGAGGCAAGAATCCAACACACTGTATTATATCTCTGGCTCCAAACATCCATGCTTCAAACAGTATTTCTATCTTCTTTCAGTGCTTTCCTCTACTGATGATCAGAAGACCTCAGCATCCTAGGATCTGATTATGATATTCAGAATAGGACCCTAGTTGAACTTGGGGGTGTTTTGATAGGTCTAGCTCTGTTAATAGTGTGAAAAGGGCTGTTTGTTGGAGGTTATAAAGTGAAGAACAGGGCTCTAACTTAGCTGGGAAGGGGAAACTAGATAGAAGTTCAAAATTAGCAAATATGGTGACAATTGTATTTTGGATTCTTGAGGTAGCAGGAGTTTCCCCCCAAGATACTCAAATCATAATGTATATAGTGATATGATTTATAGCTCCTCTGCTAAAAGAACTGGGTCTCTTGGCCTCAGACATTTCAATAGAGATTGTGGTGATGCTGTAGTTCCTTAATGAGCTGAGCTCTGTGACACAGGCTAACCAGAGTTGTTGATTGGTTTACACTGTGAGAAGTAGTGTGCACTGACCCACAGCCACAAAGACATCCTTGGGACAAAGTGTAACAGTTAAGAAGACCTTAACTCTGCTTAAAATTCTCCTTTTATCTCATGGTTAAAATGCCAGCCCTTTCCAAAGGAACATTTTATAGTTTCTGGATCAGTGACTGTCCTAACTGCAACACTAGGAACTTGGAATCATCCATGAACATTCCATTAGAAAATTGAAGATGTGCAGGTTTGAAAACATCAAAAAATATACATTCTTTGTATTTGCCATTATTGAAAACTCTATATGGAGTTATTTTTAATATTCAAGTTTATCTTAAACTTTATATTAAGTTTATCTCAGCCTCTTTAAATTCTAAAGCCACATTAATGACTTTGTTTTTATAGAAAGAAAGTACTTAACCATGGATATACTTATTCCTTTTAAAAGGAGTCAGTAGGGGCCGGCACGGTGGCGCTAGAGGTAAGGTGTCTGCCTTGCCAGCGCTAGCCTAGGACACACCGCGGTTCGATCCCCAGAGTCCCATATGGTCCCCCAAGCCAGGAGCAACTTCTGAATGCATAGCCAGGAGTAACCCCTGAGCGTCACTGGGTGTGGCCCAAAAACCAAAACAAAAATAAAAGGAGTCATTTAAGGGAGCCACTAAAATATGCAATGTTTCTTCTGTGGAATAAAAAATAATATTAACAATATAGTTAGGAAATGAAGAATTATACATATTCTAATTCAAAATCTGAAGTTTGCCTAAAATACACAGCCTTCACATAAATAAGGTATATCCCTTTTATAGTTCCCTTAAAGTCATCTACTCTATTCTTAAGTTATAAATTTCTACACCTTCCCCCTTCTACACTCAGCCTTTATTTTTTTTTTCATTTTCATTTTTATTTTCAGTGTTTATTGCCCATTGATATAATTTTAACTTAGTCTCAAGCATTTGTTTTTCCTTAGTTCTAAAACTGTGTTCATGTCAAACTCTGTAATATACTCTACCTGTACATGGTACCAAAATGCCACAGCTTGCATCTCTGTTCTTTCAAGTTACCATAAAAATTTGAGGACCATTATGTTTGGTTGAGAATGCCAGTATCACAGAGACATCTGCTGGAGCTAGCTTTGCACCACAGCTATATGTCATAATTCAGTCCTGATCCACACAACAGGTACATAGAGACATAATGTTGCCCAATGATTTTGAGGTCTGTCATACTCATCTGCCTAGTTTTTTTCATTTTCTGCAAGCATTGAAAAAAAATATTGTATATTTATTGCACATCCTATGTGCAAAGTCATATAGGATCCAGTGACCATAGTACTTTCGATATAATCCTATGATCACCCCCAAAAACAATGGGTAGAATTGTCAGAACAAAGCAGGTAACTATAACTAAAATACTTCCTTGCATTGCAAATATGAATGCATAATGTTTATAGGAGTTCTGAAGTATTGCTTTTGGAGATCTGATTGATGGCCAGTTAGTTCCTTGATTGACATTATAATCCAAACACACATCAGCATGGTGCCAGAAGAGAAAAATAAGAACTCTTATCAAGCAATTACTCTGAGTTAGGCCTAGTGCATGCAGCTTCACATTTACTCTCTAGATCATTAAAAAAGAATGTGCTTCCTTTTGATAAATCAAGCACAGGAAGCTAATTTAGTCAATATTGTACAATTAGTAAATAGTTGGCTTGGAATTCAAACTTAATGTTTTCTCAATTTACTTGAGACCTGGCCTTTTTATAGCTTAAAGCTATGCCCAAATTTCTACAAAGCTAGTCCTCAGCATATATGAAAAGTAATTTTTTGTAGGTAACATAAACTCAATAGTAAAGAAAACGATCCCAGTATTGGCAAAGAAAGATGGAGGTTGAAATTTTATCTAGAACAGAATTATAAATCAACTGAGTACATTGTCTTAGAAAATAAATAAATAAATGAATATGTCTTTTTGTACTTCCTTGTGAGGCATATTAATAAGCAGGAGGTGAAGAATACAACAGAGACCATGCTGTGACCATCTAGTTTGTGAAAAATAACAAACGAGCTGAACTAAGCACCTGAAACAGGTAGAATCCCCAAAGGGAACTCTGATGATGAAGGGGTAGCGCAGCCACATAGTGGGAGAAGCAATCACTTCAAGGCCAGAGCAGAGACAAACTACAAATATCAAGGTCACAAATGAAGCTGGCTAATAGACATGTCAAGGAGACCTTGAACAAAAAAAGGGGCTTGAAAAAGCAATGAAAAATATTCTGTGATCATAGTAAAATACTTCTTCAAAGAAGAGCAAGAAATCCAGCATGAGATATATCTACACATATCTGAGTATAAATTTGTAAGAATGTGTGAGTAGTGATTTAATAAATACATTTTGCCTGCTTTGTGACAGCTAACTTTTTTTTTTTTTTGGTAGGGCTAACACCTGGCCTACTCCTAGCTCTATACTTAGGAATTACTCCTGGAGGTTTGGGGAGAACTATATGGGGTGCCAAGGATTGAACCTATGAGTTAATTAATAGCAATCTCAGGTGGGTGGATATTGGGTGAAGAGATCAAGGCATTTCCACTTAATCTGTAGGTTCTGGGTGCTCAGGGAGTATGATTTTTGGGGGGAGGGCCACACCCAGTAGACGCTCAGGGGTTATTCCTGACTATGCGCTCAGAGATCACTCCTGGCTTACAGTTTATCACCTTACCTTTTGTGCCACTGCTCCGGCCCCGGAAGTATGATTTTTATTTTTGACTTTAACCCAGCTTATTTGACACCTCCTCTATAAATTCCACCAGGCTACCAGCAATATATTGATATTTTTAACTATATGTATCTTGGTGAACACACTTAATTTCACAGTGTTCTTTTTTTTAATCTATCAAACAAAATTCATGATCTTGGAGCACATTTAGAAGCAGGACAACTTTGCTTCACCAAGAAACCCTAGTCTATTACTTGGCAGAGGGCTTTGGCTCATTAAGTGCTTTTGAATGGATCTATGGACTTTGAAAAACTCTGAGCATATATCTTTTCTATTTTTTTTCTAGAGGTCTTGCTGACAGTTGTCATTCTCTCCTTTCATAGGATGTGGATTGATCATTCACAAAAACCAGAAAAATTAAAATTCTCCACTTAGTTGTTGAAATAAGAAAGATAATGAAAGGGTGCCTGGAGTGAGAATGCGAACAACTCTGTAACTGTGTATCTCATAGTGGTTCGATTAAAGAATTTATTTATTAAAAAAGTAAATAACTATGTTAGGAACTGAATGAGTAGCACCATTCCTACAGACCAAGACAGTGCTCACTTGGGCAGCACATATACTAAAATTGCAATGATACAGAGAAGATTAGCATGGCCCCTGTGCAAATTCATGAAGTGTTCCATATTTAAAAAGAAAAAAGACCAAGACAGTCTAGACTGGGACACAGAATGCTATTTTCATGAAAGACCTTGGGGGAGAGGGGTCTATTTCTGGGTAAAATGGTGAAAATGAGTTTAGTCTATGGACTTTTGTTTGTTTTTTTGGGTCACACTCAGTAGCACTCGGGCTATTCCTGCCTCTACATTCAGAAATCACTCCTGGCAGGCTCAGAGGACCATATGGATGTCGGGATTTGAACCACCGTCCTTCTACATGCAAGACAAATGCCTTACCTCCATGCTATCTCTCCAGCCCCCTATTCTATGGACTTTTAAAATTTCTTTCAATGTGTACATATCACAGCAGCTTTGTAGAAGATTGTTCAAAGGACAGAAAAAGAACTGGGCGAAAGAGTGAAGCTGCCTAGACTCTGATCTGAACAATGGCTGCAGCTGCGCTTATTATTTCTTGCAATGTGCCTCTTGCCACCAGCAAAATGATGAATTTTTCAAGAAGAGCCTGGCTGATGCTTTTCTCTGCTCAAGCCCGGACAAGAAAAATAATTATCAGTTAAAACAAAACAGAGAAAATAAAAACCTATCTTCATTTACAGATTTTTTTCATTAACATACAAATGCCTTAAAGAGAAAAAAAAAAGCTTCTTGATAGGATTAGATGAGGCATTTCAAGAAGAGAGCAGTCAAGGGAAAATGGAAAGAGCTAATAATTCAACAAGGCCTGGGGTTCTGAGCCAATGATAATAGAACTGCTCCAGACACATTGAAAGAAGGTAAAGGCTGCCAGCCTGTGATACTTGATTATGTTGTAGGAATCCATGAAGGCTCTTTGGGCAGTTTTTTTTTTTTTTCATCTTAGAAAACTAACAAACCTCTGTGAAAAATGCAATCGACTTTATCGTGGCTATTGAAGGGTTTCATGGAAGCCTGGGACAATGGCAACAATAGATACTATCCTTATCTCCACTGTTAACTTTTCCAGATTTATCTCAGACATTATATCCCCTCTTAACCTTCTCTGACAGATATTCTCTCTGTCCCCAATCTCTAAGAGGACATTAATCGTATACCTATAACAGCACCTACTCAGTGGAGAGTTCCTGTGTGAGTACAAGACAACCTCCTTTACCAAATGAGAGCCACGCACAAGGACACTTCTGCAATTCATATCTTGTTTGATGTAAGATCTCAAATAGCATCTGAAAGGGGACTAAGCGCAGAATTGAGGCATGTTTCAAGGTGTCTGACTATAGTAACAGCTCAAACTGAGTAAGACTGTTGGAGTGCTGAGCAACTTAACCATGTTCATTATAAATCTAGTACCCTTCAATATATATAAATCTGTTTCCCCAGAGCAATCACTAGATCATCAGTTGCAATTCCAGTTCATAAAATGCCAATTGAATGCACTGACTTATTTTTCAATATTCTATTTCCTGACTTTTCTCATGATATCAGGGTACCCTTGTTTGTGTTCTCTTTGATCCCCTGGTAACTCCTTACTCTCCTGTGTCTCCAATATCCCTCCTTGAAAGGAGAATATAGTCAAAATCATTTTACTTGGGAAATATAAAGGGTTCATCTATTTTCATTTTCTGATAAACTTGAAGGACTAAGTGTCAATATATCCTACTCATTTCCTGAACGATGAAATGGTGCTATCTGCTCCCCAGTAATAAAAAAAAAATGTAGATTTTTTTCTGGAAATGTCTAAGTTCTAAGACATGCAGATCACTTGTGAGAGAACTGAAGGAAAAATATACTTGAGCAGAGGAAAGAAAAAATTAGAGCATTTATGAAGAAAACAATCATACAGGAATTTGTTTTAATCAAATAAATTATTTCATTGAATCACCGTGAGATACATAGTTAGAAAATTGTTCATGATTGAGTTCCAGGCATATAATATCCAACAACAAACCCTTCAGTAGTGCACATTTCCTGCCACCAATGTCCCCAGTTTCCCTCTCCCCTATCACTCCTAGAAGACACTTACTATCTCTCTCTCCCTCCATCCCCTATCTCTCACTCTCTCTCTTCCCCTCTCTCTCCATTTCTATCTCTCCACTGTGGTTTGCCATATTGTTAATGAAGAAGTCTCATAAATATCACCCACCTTTCAACACCCAGTTCTTGTCCAGAGTGATCCTTTCCAGCTATAATTGTCATAATGGTCTCTTGTCTACCCTAACAGCACTTCCCTACTATTAGTGGTAAGCATCCTACCATGGATTGGTCCTCATGACACACAACTCTATTGTCTTTGGATATTATTACCATATTATCTTTTTTTATATATCCTACAAATAACTATGAGCATTCTATGTCTTTGCTCTCCCTCTGACTCATTTTGCTCAGCATCTAATCTATATCCATCAAATGGAATTTATTAGGTTAAAAATATGTTAGAATCTGAAGAAGGGGGATATACACAAAAATGGAGCTGTTGGGGCCAGAGCGGTGGTGGAAGTGGTAGAAATTTGCCTTGTAAGAGCTGAACTAGGACTGACTGTAGTTTGATCCCCCAGCATCCCATATGGTCCCCCGAGCCAGGAGTGATTTCTGAGCGCATAGCCAGAAGTAACCCCTGAAAGTCATCGGGTGTGGCCCAAAGACCAAAATGAAAAAAAGAAACAAAAGTGGACCTGTTACAATAGCAATCCAGAGGGCTAATGGTGGGGATATAGGATGCATGCTGGGAACTATGGTGAAGGAAGTAGGTCAACACTGGTGGTGGCAATGGCCCTAATTCACTGTCACTATGTGCCTGAGCTGTGGAAACTGAAACATCCCTAAAGACCCTGTCACAAATATCTCCTATTCCATTCACAGAGTGGATTTCACATAATTGTATCTGTTGTATGCTTCTGATAGGAAGGAAAGACAGACATCTTAGCATAAAACTTTTGTTTTTGCATTATATAACATTTAGTATTCAAAATGAATCTCTGTAGGCTGGAGACATAATCCAAAGGTTGTAGGGTATTTTTCACTCTCAGGAGGCTGAGTTCAATACCACACACCATATGGTCCCCCACGTATCAGTCTGGTGTTATTTATCCCTGAGTATCATTAGGTATGGCTCTGAGTCAAAAAAAATTACCTGCTATGATCCTGGTTTCTTCTATTTTCTCACACACCCATACACTCATGGTATCAGGGTTAGTTTTAGTGCCCACAGAATATAGTAAATGTAATGGTGCATAATTTGTGAGAACACAATGTAAAAACTGAAGTTTAGGGGCTGGAGCAATAACATAGCTACATGGCGTTTGCCTTGCACACAGGCTGACCCAGGACAGGCCTCAATTCTATCCCTGGCATTCCATATGGTCCCCCAAGCCAGGAGCGATTTCTGAGCACATAGCCAGGAGTAACCCCTGATCATCACCAGGTGTAGCCCAAAAAACAAAAACAAAAACACCAAAAAATTTTTGAAGTTTATATCTTATTTTCTTGGGTATTTTTTTTTGTTTTGTTTTTTGTTTTTGGTTTTTTTTTTTTTTTGGAGGGGGCATGGGTTACTTCAGGCTCTACATTCAGAAGTCTCTCCTGGCAGGCTTGGGGGACAATACAGGATGCCAGGGATTGAACCCAGGTCTGTCCTGGGTCATCGCATGTAAGACAAATGTCCTACCACTGTGCTATCTTTCCAGCCCTATATATTGTTTTCTTTTTTTTTTCCTTTTACATATAAACAGCAACATACATGTGTATGTGAACATAATGATTGGAGAAACCAGCTGACAGCATATAATGAGGAACCTTGAAGAATCAAAGAAGAGACCTATGTGGTGACCTGAAATAGTTTCTAGTAAATATTCAATATGCTGCCAGTGTTTCTTGCCACATTTGGGTGATCATGAAAGCAGAATGCTTCTGCTTAGCAGAGAGCTGAACTCTAGTCTGCAGCCTGACCCCAACCTCATGAGAAACTCTAAATCAAAAGCTCTCAGCTCATCTACTTATAAATTCCTAAATTTCAAAATTTAAAAAATAATTTTGTTTGAAATATCTAAATCCCGGGGCTGGAGAGATAACATGGAGGCAGTGCATTTGCCTTGCATGCAGAAGGAGGGTGATTTGAATCCCGGCATCCCATATGGTCCCCTGAACCGGCCAGGAGCGATTTCTGAGCATAGAGCCAGGAGTAACCCCTGAGCACTGCCGGGTGTGATCCAAAAAAAAAATCTAAATCCTTCTTAATGATCTTAAATTAAATAAATATATATTTATATATATTTTAATTACACTGAAAATTAGAGCTCTGCACTCCTCTACCCAAGATAAACTTTCCAGCTGGCTAAGAGGAGGGAAGAAACAGAAAGACAATACTTTTCTTTTTGTTTCATGGTTTGGCGGTTTAACCTTGTGACTAGTATGTGCAAATTAATAGAGAAGGTGAGGGTTGAAGTCTAGATTCAGCAGGTACCCTAGAGCATTAATTCTAGTGTGAAAGAAAGCCTAGATAGGGAGGTGAACAACTTCAAGCATCTCCCCATAGTAGAATCCTGACTCCCAAGAGCACATTATTTTCTCTCAGGAACTGGGCCAGAAACCTGGGAAGCAACTCTTCGAATGGGCTATCTCAGTCTGGAACTCAAGCCAGGAATTTAGCAAGACCAGCAAGGTCCAAGCTCAGCTGCCTACAACTACAGGTGCTGCATATTTAGGCAGCTAACTGTTGGACCCAGCTGGCTAGGTAAGCTCTAGTCTGGAGAATCAGATGGGCTGCCCTGAGCCTACAAGATGAAGCTTCTGAGTACTGCATTTCCAGAAAATAAGCTGAACCCTGCTTAGCATTTAATAGTGGAAGATTTGTACTGGTTGGAAGTAGCATTTCCCCTTTTGCAATGAGTTTCTTTCATCAGAAACCAGAGTTACATAAGCTATGCCTTCAATAGACTTTCCCACCACTGAAATCTGGATATTATAAGATATAAATATAAGATAATTTCTTGTTTTCTTTCTTTCTCTCTTATTTTTTCTTTCTTTTACTTTTTTTTTTCCTCTGAATCCTCTCTCCTGCTCCACTCTCCTATCTGTGAGAAACATGCAAAAATTAATATTCCTTCTCCTTCTCTGAATTGAGCCTTGAACTAAGACAATTCCTGGCTGGAAGGCCAAAATTAGAAATGTCAAAAAAAGTTAGGGTGATGTATGTATGTATGTATGTCAGGATATCATAACTGCCATGAATTGTTTTATTTTGGGCATTTTCAGAAACAGCAATTATACCTCAAAAGGAGCACTTCCTGGATGAATTGTAAATAAGAGACAAGGTAAACACCCCAAGAGCCAATACCCCTGAGAAAAGGGAGCAATTAAAACAACTTCTTAATTAGATGTGTCAATGCTTACCAGGAAGTCTATACTCTGTGACCTTACTATATATCAGTGAGGTGAGAATATGGCTTTCCTGTCTTTGTGTGTAGAAGGTATATAAGGTATATATACAAATGCCTGTCAAGATTTTAGGTCACTTTGGCCTAGTACTTCGATACTGACCTATCTAAAAAAAATGTTTTTATTCTTTAATCTCTGGGTTTCCATGTCTCTGTGGTTCTGGCCTAATAATCTATCCCACCTCATTCCTTAATATCTATTTGTGAGAGGACGTGGGTTCTGAGCAAGAGGGACGCCATTTTGTAAGGGCCACATAGCAGGCTTCTCTTCAGTTCTGAACAAGAAGGGATGACATTTTATAAGGACCACATGGTGTAAGCCATGTGCTAGTTTCCTTAAGCCTATTTCCATTAAAACCACCCCAAGCTATCTGGCCATACCAGGTAGCCTATCAGGTATCAGGTATGGACACAAAGGAGCAGTAGGAAGGTACCCCTAAAAAACTACCAATCATTTTAAAGATCATCAGAAAGTTAGAACCTCCCCCTTAGTCCTTCCCTATAAAATCCTCTTCATGACTTTGAGTGGAGCTCATCTCTTTCTAGAGATGATCCTGGCTGGCCAGTTTGTGAACTGTTGGTAGACAAAATTCAGCTTTACTCCTGTTTTATGGTCTTGTCCTTTCTAAACTTTAACACTCATAATCTTCAACTTTTCTCTCCTCTTACCTACACCACCTACACCACTGAAGTTTACCACATCCCTTTCATCTTTCCTAGCTCCACACCATTCCACCAATCTCTCCATCTTATGTGCAGCCACAGGTTACAACCCTTAACTTTTCTAAATTAATGAAGCTCTGGAATGAGAGTATAACTGTACTGGTTGGCTGCATCAAAGCCACTCCACATTCTTCACATGATCTTCATACTTATCTCCCAACAAACACCCTCCTTACACCTGGTGACTTCTTTAGACAAGCTCTACTTCCACCCTTCCCATTTTTTTCTGCCCCTCTTTGAAACATATTCAGAATGCTATCTGAAAGAATATTTTCTAAAATATATAATTATGCAAAATTTAATGTAAGACAGGAATGCAAATGAGGTTCCAGTACAGCAAGCTTTATCATTCAAATTCTGGTTGTACAGTACTATAAGGTTTGGTAATTGTGAGCCCCTTGCACTTTCTTTCTCAGCCTTTATTTCCTAATCTGTGCAACAAACTTTATCATATAGCCCAAGTTTCTAGAGGACCCTACAAATGTAGGTGCAGTAGCTTTATAAGGGGAAATTGACTGCTTTCCTCTTATCCACTTTGGTCCTCTGGAAAATTCATGAGGGGGTTGACTGAACTGATAAAAATTGCCACAAGCACCTACACTCCATAAATCATGTATCTTATCAGCTCTGCATGGCAGTCATAAAGCCATGCTGAGTCCCACTTGATCTCCATGGTATGGCAATTATTTCTTGATGTCCAGTGGGTTCAGATGCAGTGAGGAATTGCTCATTAGCTGCAGGAAAAGGAAATTGATTTTTCTGCCCTGTTTTTTCCCCTCTGTTTCATTGCATACACTCCCAGTAAAGAGCTTCAGGAAAAAGAGAAATAACGAAGTCAGATTTATTTAGTAAATATGAGAGGATAGAAAGGATGTTATATGTTCTACAGAAAATATGGCATGTCCAGAGAAGAGAAAGTCAAATACACGTCCAAGTTGAGAAGTGAGTGAATACCTAAGGTAGAGATCGTGACATAAAATTAAATAGAGGAAATATTCATCTTAAGCAGAGGTGTGTACAATCTCTGTTTGGATAAATGTATGTTTTTCTCAAGATATCTCCTTGCTCCCTCAAAGTTTGTGCTAGGGTGTTGACAATGGGCAGAGCTTCTTTGATATTTTTATATTGTCCTTTGTTTGGCATTTAGAGCCTCTTCTCTCAGGGGATCCAACCTATGATCTGGAATTCTGCATCTCAAAGGCTTTCTAAACTTCTCAGGTAGATATTGTATTTCAAAGGCCTTATTGCCTTTAAGATGGTTTATGTTTCAGTGTCTTCTCATTCTCACACTATTATGGTATTCGTACAATTGTATCTTCTCCAAAATAACAAAATTTTTAACTAATTTTTTCTTTTTTCCTTTTGTTTGTTTGTTTTGATCTTTTGGCACAGGGTTGAATCCTGGTTCTACGTTCAGGAATAACTGGAGTGCTGGTGATTGAACACAACTTACTTGTGATTGAGCAAATCTTGCTCAGTTGCAAGTTAAGAGTCCTATCTGCTGGTCTGTTTCAATGTATTAATCCTTCTTCATACCCTTTCTTCACCTTCTTTGTACTCAAACTGAAAATGACATAAAGTCAGGTGACCTAACTTTAATATGCATCTAGCCCTGAAATCTCACCTTGCTCCAAATTTTAATGGACAGTTCTTGTTAGGGGAAATTCAAGGAATCAAGATTACAGCCCAACGCGAGTGAAAGAGATGTGTATTTATTCACAAGGACCAAGATGTCAGGTAGCCTTGCCAACTCTTGACGCCAAATAAGGGTGCACTATATTTTTATGACTTCAAACAACTTAGAAGCAAGCAAGAAAGAGAGCTGAGACACTGCGCACCCTGCTACTTGGTGGTAAGCTTCCTACCATGGACAGGTTCTCCTGGCCCTTGTTTCTATTATCTCTGGATAAGACACCATCTTTTTAAAAATTTATATCCCACAATGTGTGATTATTATCATAATGTGTGTTGTACATTGTATGACTAAAATTATTTATGAACAACTTTGCAACTGTGATAAAAATACTGTATTACAAACAACCTTGTAAACATGGGTTTAAATAAAGTAATAAAAAAAAAGATTGACAAAAGATAAATTAACTGTTTTTGATTCAGTTTCTATGTTTTAGTGATTCAAACCTTTTTGTGTCTACCATCTTCCTTCCCTGTATGCCCAAAACTTTCTTCTAGTTTTCCTTCTATTCAGATTTCCATCAATTTTTCTCATATTCTCAATTTTTAACTTCCCAGCAAAGCCTAAATTTTACTATAATCTTTCAATATTTTCCTTCTCACAAAGGCTGACTCTTACTTTTAGTTTGCAGATAAAAAAAAAAACAGATTATGTCATGCTCAGTTTAGCAGCACCAACACTAAAATTGGAATGCTACACAAAGGAATATCATGGTGCTTAAATATGTTTTGCAAAGTGATTTATAACACAGTTGTTTTGGGCATTCAATGTTCCAATACCAATTGCAGTACTAGGGTTAACTTCCCGCTGCCATTATTCCTCCCTACCCCCAAATTTGCCCCCCAAACAGGCACAAAGTAGTTTATTATATATTTATTGTGTGTTTCCAAAAAGTGGCTAATGGAATTACCAAAAAAAAATACTTTAGTAAAAGAAAATTTGTGAAAATTGTTATATTTTTACAATGAGGTCATTGAAGTCATTGCCCAAGGGTTTACTAAGTGTTTTTTGCTAACTGAGCCTTCTGTGTTATTTTTTGTTAATTGAGTTTAGCTAGATTCTACACTACTTTCCAATCTGGGCCCATAAATTTCAGTGGATTGGGTTGCCTTGCATCTCTTCTAAGATTAGTCATAAAGCTGTGAAGCTGGGCCACTGTTTGCTATACAGTGGCTGTGAGATGGAAGTATGGCTGCTTGTCTTCTTGCAATATGGGGATGTTCCATGTTTTTAATTAGTCAGAGGACTGATGTAGAATGGCCTCACTCATAAGCATGTTATAAAAAAGTAGTAGGGGAATGAAAAAAATATAAAGGCAAGAAAAAAGAACTTCTCTTTAGCAGAAAGCTTAAGGGGTTGGAGGCAATGGGTGTGGGTGAAGGGATAATGGGATCATGATAAAAATAATGATAGCAAATACTATGGTGGAGAGTGTGGTACTGGAAATTTTTATGTATAAGTTTCTACCATCAACAGTTTTGTAAACCACAATGCCTAAAATAGTTATTTAGAGTATACCACAAAGTTCTAATCATGATTTGGGGGTGAGAAAGTCTTATTATTCACTTTGGAGAGCTCTGAAGTACAATTCACTTTTTTACCCTGTTCTTTTTCTATATACCCTTTTTTGTGACCATACAGACAACATAGTAGCATTAAGTTTACCATTTTTTAACATGTTGACTTATTGCAAATAAATATCTTTCTTGGCATCATGTCTTCTCTTTGAATGGTATTCAGAACACTGTGTGCCCAACTTCTTGTTTATATTTTAAACAAGCAATGATTAACAGTAATTTTGTGGCCAAGAATTTAATTTTACTTTTATACTATCCACATAGAGATAGCATCAGATGTCAAAGATTAAGGATTTAATCGTATATGATTGCCCTCTCCACTCCCTTCCACATAACTTCAAAGGCCAGTCACTAGTTCAGGTTTCTACTTATTTTAAATTTTGAGGTTTCTGAAAAGGTAGTAGAACAAGGGAAATAGTAAAAGTGAGAGTAGGAATCAAACAAGTAGAAACCAAAAAAGTAATTCACAGAGCCAATAAAATCAGAAATTTGTCATTAGAAATAATAAAAAATAGAGATAAGCCTTTAATATACTCATAAAAATATTCAAATAGAAATGTTCAAATAAATAAGAGATGAAAGGAAAAAATTGCAATAAATCTTTTAGCAATTCAAAATATGAGAGGTTCCTATGAACAACTTTATGCTCTTTAACTGAAGAATCAAGAGGACATTAATATATTCTTAGAGTCTTGTTACTTCCCAAAGCTGAACAAGGAAGAAGTAGATAGCCTAAGTAGAACAATTGTAAATAAAGAAACTTAAAAGTTTTTAGAATCTCCAAAAGAACAAAAGGCTTGGTCCAGATGGGTTCATTGGTGAGTTCTATCAAACCTTCAGCGATTTACTGCTTTTACTCCTTTCTTCCAAAATATCAAAGACATGTAATCCTTTCTAACACCTTTTTTTTTTAATAATGTCTTTATTTAAGCACCATGATTACAAATATGCTTGTAGTTGGGTTTCAGTCATAAAAGAGAACATCCTCATTCACCAATGCAGCATTCCCACCACCAATGCCCCCCATCTCCCTCCTCCCACACCCCTTCCTGTGTTCAAGACAGTCATTCTACTTCTCTCACTCATTAATATTGTAATGATAGTTGTTATTGTAGCTATTTCTTTAACTGCACTCACTACTCTTTGTGGTGAGCTTCATATTGTGATCCGGTCCTTCCAACCCTCATCTCTATTGTATCTGGATATTACTAACATACTGTGTGTTTTTTTTTTCTTAAACTCCGCAGATCATTAAGATTACTCAATGTCTATCTCTCACCCTCTGGTTTATTTCACTCAGCATAATAGGATCCATGTCCATCCAGGTTTAAAAAAATTTCATGACCTGATCCTTCTGATGGCTGCATAATAGTTTATATATATTATAATTATATATAATATATCATTATATTATATATTATTACTATCATTATATATTAATATAATTAATATATTATACAATATATTGTGTTATGTAATTATATGATCAATATAAATATGATTATATTATTAATATTATATATTATTATATTACTACATGTTATTTATATTATATAATATATATACCATGTTTCTTTAGCCACTCATCTGTTGTTGGACATCTTGATTGTTTCCAGATTCGTAGATAATGCTGCAATGAATATAAGCATGCTGAAGGCATTTTTTTATTGTGTTTTTGTGTTTCTAGGCTATAGCCCTAGGTATGGTATAGCTGAATCATATAGAAGCTCGATATCCAATTTTTTGAAAAATATTCATACTGTTTTTCCTTAAAGATGGGACTAGATGGCATTCCCACCAGCAGTTCCTTTTTCTCCACATCCCTGTCAGCACTAATTGTTCTTAATTCTTTGTAATGCTAACACCTTTTTTTAAAGCTAACATTAGACTTATATCAAACACATACAAAAACATTTCTAAAAAAGAAAATTTGAGACCAATATCCGTGATGAACATTGATGCCAAAATCCTTCACTAAATCTTAGCAAACCAATTGCAACAACGTATCATAAAAACATAGACCTGTCAAGGATTTATGCAATTATAGTTCAATATACACAAATCAACTCACATAACATATTACATTAATAAAAGGAAAAGTAAGAACAATAAGGTCATGAAAAAGTCAACTAAATAGGAGTGGATGGAACTTTCTCAAGATGGTAACAGACATCTATAAATAAAACTTATAGCCTGTATCATTCTTAGTAGTTATAATTCAAAACCATTTTCTCTGAGATAAGACATAAAACGAGGATGTCCACTGTCTGCATTTTTATTTAATATAATATTAGAAGTCTTTGCTAAAGTCACCAGACAAGAAAAACAAATTTAAGTTTTCCAAATTGGAAAAGAAAAAGCCAAATTATCACTATTTACAGACAATATGATAATGGACATAAAAGACCCTAAAGAATCCATGGGGCTGGAGCTATAACACAATGGTAGGGCATTTGCCTTGCACATGGCCGATCTAGGATGGACCTTAGTTCAATCCCTGGTGTCCCTTATGATCCCCTGAGCCAGGAGTAATTTCTGAGCACATAGCCAGGAGTAACTCTTGAGTGTCACCGAGTGTGGCCCAAAAACAAAACAAAACTAAACAAAAAAAGACCCTAAAGAGTCCATAAAAAGCTCCTAGAAACAAGCAATATAGCAGAGTAGATGGCTACAAAAGTAATACATAAAAGTCCGTTGGATTCTCTTTGAGTTATTGTTTAGTTATTGATTTTGGAACTATAGGGAGGGAGTATTTGAGGGTTACTCTTACCTCTGAAATCAGGAGTCATTCTTTGTGGCCTCAAAGGGCCTTATATAATGCCAGAGGTCAAACTGAGGTCAGCAAGAATTCTACTGATGTACTTTTTCTCCAGGCCTTGACAGCTGCATTCTTATATACAAAAAAGGAATCCAAATAGAAAAAAAATCAAGGAATCTATCTCTTTTAAAGTAGTATCCAAAAATATCAAGTATGTTGGAATCAACTATAAATAAACATTGGAAATATATACCATGATAACTTTCAAATCACTTAAAAAGACATTAATAAATTGAAAAATATTTTATATTCATGAATTAAAAGAATTAATATTGTTTAAATGATGATACTTCATAAGCTATTATATAAATTCAATGTAATCTTTCAAATTCTGACAGTCTTCAGAAACTGAGAAAGGTCAATAATAATGTTTGTATGAAACCAGAAAAGACCACAAATAACCAAAGTCATATTGAAAAATAAGAAATGTAAAGGTATCTCATTATTTAATTTAGAGCTAGATTACAAAAATTTTAGTGCTCAAAACTAAATGATACTGGAAGAAAGACAGACTCTGATTAATTGGTAAAAATCAATAACTAAAGACAAGACTCTCTATATTTGGACCATTAATCATTGATAAAGAAGCTAAGAACATAAAATAAAATAAAGATAAGATATATGAAGTATTCACAATTATTGACAAAAAATATTTAACCCTATCAAAAAACAGGGAGAAAAATAAAAAGATACTAAGAGAAAGGCAGATTGCTAATAGGCACATAAAAAGTGCTCAGCATCACTTACTATTAGGAAAATTAGAATAAAAATATAAAATATTATTTGATAGCAGTGATAATAGCATATATAAAAATAGTATGAATAATCTGTGCTGTCAAAGATATGATAAAACAGGAACTCTTACAGATTGCTGCTGGGTATTTTGTTTGGTTCAACTCTTATTGAGAGTCCTCAATAAACTTGGACTTGAGATTCATATAACTCTGCAATTCCACTTTTGTGTATCAATTCCCAGAACTTAAAAACTTTCATTCAAAAAGATGTACATTTTACATTTTTATTGCTATATTTAGTGTAATGTTAAGATAGAATCAGGGACCTGAGTGAAAGCACAGCGGTAGGAAGTTTGCCTTGCATATGGCTAACTAAGATGGACCTGGTTCAATCCCCAGTGTCCCATAGAGTCCCCTAAGCCAGGAGCGATGTCTGAGCACATAGCCAGGAGTAATCCCTGATGTGCCCCAACAACAACAACAAAAAAAAGATATGGAATCAACCCTAGGTGTTCAACTGCAGATAAATGAATGAATGATGAAAATCTGATACACACACACACACACACACACACACACACACAACACACAAACAAGTATGCAACTGAAAGGAACAATGAAGTCATGTAATTAGCTGCAACCTGGTTGGAACTGGAAGGTATCATGTAGGATGAACTAAGATGGAAAATCTTAACATGATCTCACATAACTGTTGTATATCTAACAACTGGGTTAGAAAAAGTAATGTAGCAAATAGAAAATGCCTATATCATTTTTGACTGTAGAGCTTAATGAAAGAACAGAGAAGGAACCAAAACAAGGCAGAAAAGAATATAAGTAAGGGAATAATGATAAGGGCTTCCATTATATTGGTGATGTGGGAGAGTGGTATAGTTATATATCCAAAGCATAGAATCAGCAACATGCAATCTAAGCTTCAATCACCAAACTTTGTAATGTACCTGTCAAGGTGTCAAGCAAGAAATGGGGGTGGAGGGTGGGTGATGACAGAGTGTGGGAATACTGGTGATAGGAGTTGACACTCATAGTGAGATTGATGTTGAAATATTATGTGCCGAAACCTTTATAAATCAAAGTTCTTTGGCTAAAAAATTCTTCTAATAAAAAATAAAAAGTTGAAGTTCTGAAGATACTCTTTGAATTTCAGGTGCCAGTTGCAAGTTTAGGTTGTTTTCTGAACTTCTGATTGACTGGCTATAAATCATAAATTTCCATGTCCCTTTTTCTTCAGACTCAATAAGCCAGTCCAGTTTAGAGAACTTGATAATGCTTCATTACAAAATTGTGTAATTCAGGAACAACCAAATTAAAAAAAAAAAAAAATATATATATATATATATATATATTGGTCAAGTCATTGAGGGGAAGCCCATTTTCCATATCTTTTCTACATAATCTATTCCCCAATCTGCTTTCTGAAGCTCAGCCTTTTGATCTTTTTTATGGCAGCTTCAATTTGTATGGGCATGACTGATCAATTTATTGACCACTGCACATTAATTGAACCAGTCTGTGCCTTCTCTAGAGGTCTCTAGTTAGGGACTAAATTCACAACTCTCTAATCATCTAGTTGAATGTCCTGGCAACCAATTCACTTCCTTAGGAGACACCTAAAGTTGTCTCATATATATACCCCTACCTCCAACAACATACTTTTATCATTCTCTTTGCCTTATGAATTATAAAATTATTAGGAGCTCTGTAAAAATCAGGGACCAAATAGATATTTCTGACAATTAGAATCACCCTCAAGAGCACTGTGTCTGCAGCTCAGAACAACCCTCAAGGGATTCACAACAGTGTGTTTTTTCTATGCCTATTTAGTCATCAGCTCACAAGAGCCTCCCACTCAAGTTTAGACTAGCGCTGCAAAAATCTAGCATTAAGTGGTTCCTAACTATCATTTGCTGTGTTTTGACTTCCTAGCAATTGAGAATTTGCCAAGGAAGCTCAGTTGAATTCCTTACTCTGAAATTTTCATGTAACGGCATTCATGAAATGTCATTTATGACCAAAACAGTATGCTTAATAACACAAAATTTATTCAGGAAAGGATTTAAATATAGCCACATTATACTGAACTTGGTAGCCCAAAGATACCTTATTTTGGCTTGAAAGATGATACCTGTTATCTCTGTTATCTTTTCTGAAGAGGACAGTAGGAACTCAACATTATATAATGAACCCTGGATATTTTTTTTTGCTATCTCTGCAATAATTTTCTACAATAGAGAATAGTATATTGAGCTCTGAATTTTTAGGAGAGAAGTGGCAGTGGAATTTTTTTTTTTTTTTTTGGTTTTTGGGCCACACCCGTTTGATGCTCAGGGGTTACTCCTGGCTATGCGCTCAGAAATCGCCCCTGGCTTGGGGGGACCATATGGGACGCCGGGGGATCGAACCGAGGTCCTTCCTTGGCTAGCGCTTGCAAGGCAGACACCTTACCTCCAGCGCCACCTACCCGGCCCCGGCAGTGGAATTTTTAGGAGAGAACTAGAGACAGGTTATGGGATGGTTTTCTTATAGGAAAGTCAATTCTTTAAAAAAAAAAAAAAAAAAAAAAAAAGGACAATTTCGGAGTCTATATTTCTGGCGAGGTGTACTGACTAGATCTAACCAGTGTTTAGCAGGGAAAATGCAAAAGTGATGCACCAAGTTCCTTCTCACAGAGTAAGCCTCTCCTTGCTCCAAATGACTTCCACAGTCCTCATAATATTGACAGTCACTTGCAAGAGCATTGTGCCATTTTCATCCACAGGATTCCCACTACTCCATAGGGAAATAGGACAGAGACATTTATAGGCAACTACTGCAAAGGTCAGTGAATCAAAAAGGAACACCATTCTCCTCCCCCAATTCCCTAGCAGAGTACTAAAGTGCAGGTAAGTTGTCAACTGACCTTTTAAATGTCCCACAAAATGCACTTGATCCAGAAGCAGGGGAGTTTTTTGGGAGGAGTGTTTGCTTGATTTTTTTCCCCCTGCCTTGGTCTTTTCACTTTAGAAACTGGCTTGTTCTTCAGATGTACTTTTTTCTTTTTCATGCTTGGGACAGAATCATTAACAACCCTGCAGCTCTCTCAGAACAACATTAATTAATCTGGTTTGGGGTTTTTCCCTTTGGTTAGAAATGGGGAGCAGTGAACCAGCTTCAAGCTGCTAAAATTGAAACCCATGTCATTCACTTCTCATGCAAAGCCCCAAGGCTCTCCAGTGCAATGAAAGACTTAAATTGGCCTTGTTCTTTTACTCAGGCAATAAATAATGTATTTGGAGGAAGAAGGGTTTGTTTGATAAGCTTCAAGACAATCAACATTCCTTAATTGAGTCAAACCTGCTGGGCTAAGGTACTTTTCCAGGGTTCTGCTAAGTGGGAGCTAAAGGGTCCTTGCCAAAGATTTGATTTCTGTAAGAAGGAAATGTTGATGGACTGTTTGCATAAAACTAAAACCATGGCATGTTTACAATACTTCATTTATAAATTTTTTCTGAGTAGTTAGCTCAGCCAACAGTTATAATTCAGTATTTTTCATTTACATGTTTAAAAAATAAATAGTGGGTATGTCTAATTGTAACTTGTCCTTATAATGGAATTATTTAATAATACTAATTCAACTGGATATGTAAGTAGAATTCCTCACATAAGTAAATTTAGGCTCCCTCTGATTTTATTTATTTTCTTTAAAATTTATCAAACTAGTGAATATACACACACTACAAAAAGGATTTTCTTTTAAGAAACAAATTTTAGACATATTAAAAGTCTTTTAGTCACTATGATCAAATAGAAAAATATGTATTTATCTTGCCTCCACACCCAAACCACAAGAACTCTACATCAATTTTTTGTTTGTGGGGTTATGACCTGTGGTACTCAAAAACCCCAGACTTTGCACTCAGGGATCACTTGTGACAACATCAATTTAAGACATGATTTTCCCACCTATACTCCAAGCAGACAGACAGTATTTCCGCAGTGAGCCTGTGTATGTCTGAGGGTGTTTTTTTCTTTTTTCTAGCCCACTCTTTTACAATTTTCTATCTCTGCTTTGAACTTTCTTGGACTTATGCAATTCCAGCATGTTGCAAGGCTCACCTTCATTCTATAAGTAGATATTAAAGTCATGCCCCTCATTTGCTGAAATTCCATCTCCTATCACTCACTGAAGCTACCAATGAATGATTCACTCCTTTCCTTACCAACTGATTTCCAGAAGCCTTTTCATTGCTAGTACATATCAATCATCTGTTCTTTCTTACACGCTAGGATCTGCATTCAAATTTTTTAATTCCATAATGCTTTTTCTACTTCTATAATAATGATGAGTACTTCAAATGAAATATGTGAAGTATTATAGGAAAAAGAGAGTAAATTAGCTTTTAAATCAAAGGGTCTGAGAATATGGAACAACAGAGAAATTTAAAATAAACTGGGGATGCAGTGAGACTTCATTGATAAAGAAACATTTTAGCTGAGACTTCTTGATGGATTTGTAGGATTATAATTCAGAGCTAAAAAGAAGAAAAGAGGTAAAGCTCAATAATAAACAGATCATCACAAATGTGAATTTAAATCACCTCCAGATAATAGTGATTTGAAGGGAAACAATGTACAACTAAAAATTCCTAAAGAAAATAGAATAGATTCACACTAGATGAATAAGAAATTACTATTAAACAAATGAAAAAATTCATTGGTACAGAATTGCCCAATGAAACAGGATTGTTTATTCAACTGGGTTAAAATACAAAGATTATTGTCACCTTAGAAAACCATATCTGAACACATTGCTTTGAGTCTGTGGAATTAGTTTTGTGATAAAAGGATGACTGTAAAGTGACTATATCTTTGCCAGAAATAGCCTGCTCCAATGTAAAATGAGGAGCAAAATGACCTCAAATGAATATCCAGAATGTGAGCAATAATCCCTATATGGAGGATGCAAAGCCAAAATGAAATGAACCCTCTCAAAAATGACACAAATGCTGACTAAACCTTATCCTACTTTAAGCACAAAAAAGAGCCTACATTCTACCTTAAAAAGTGAATCCAAAACATTTTTTATTAATGGAGTGAATAAAACCTAAAGATAAAAGCTTCAGTGTTCTTGTAGTCAATGTATCTTTTATAGCTGGCAAAGAACTGTGAACAATGTGATAAAAGGGGTTGGTCTAGGTAGATTGTTTCACCATTCTTATTAAGGATGAACAGTTCCAAACATGTGCTAAGGTATTTTTTTTTCTCCTACTTTTGTCCAAAGTGGGAAATCTATGTCAGAAACTACAGAAAGAGATCTATATTCATATACATATTTAATAAAATCTTACAAGTCCTCAGGGCTTTATACTCAGTTGTTTCTGTTCTTATATCATAGACCATTCCTTATCAGTTTCTTATGTTAGTTCCTCCACATATTCCTGTCTTATAGATATTAAAAACATTAAGTCTGGTCAATGAATCTCTTTGTTATCAATAGTCTCTCTCTGAATTGCCTTGTGCAGCACCATTCTCTTAAACACCATATACATTGATGCAATGTCCATATTGTTCCTAGATTTCAGGGAAAAAGAAACATCTGCTCCCTTGTCTCTGTGGCTATTCATTTCTTCCAGTCAATGAGCCTTAGTACACAACATAAAAAACATTACCTCATTACAAAGGTCATAGTGAGAGAGCAATGTAAAACCCCAAACATGCTTAGTGAATGAAGATGGTAGTTTTGAAGACTCAAATAATATCAACTACCTATAAGAACCATAAAGAAAAAACTTTGGGAATGTTCAAGGAGTTCAACAAAACCATGAAATTGGGAGAAAAATCTAAAATGGCAGGAGTGGCTGCACATGGTAGACAGTGTTTGGACTATAAAGCTCCATTTTGAACTGAGGTGAAGTGAGGTAGTACAGGAAAGAGTGTAGCCAGAAGGAAACTAAAAGGACTGTTGAGGTGCTTAGATGGGAATAACTACACATTGTCAGTGGTATTTGGACCCAAAGGTTCCATTTTGAATTGAACTGTGATGTGTGAGCACAGCCAAAAGCTTGTTATCTCTGTTTTGTTCTATGGCTACACATTACTTCTAGTCATGGATCACCACCTCAACATATAAAAATATCACCATACTACTAAAGTTACATTGAGAAATCAATGCAGAATCACACCACACCTAGATAGTCTCTTTGATCAAGATGTTATAGAGAAAATGTTTTGGCTGTTCAAAGAATTAAAAAAAGCAGTGGGACAGAAAGACCATAAGATTCAAGAGTATGGGGCCGGAGAGATAGCCTGGAGGTAGGGTGTTTGTCTTACATGCAGAAGGACGGTGGTTTGAATCCCAGCATTCCATATGGTCCCCCGAGCCTGCCAGGAGCGATTTCTGAATGTAGAGCCAGTAGTAACCCCTGAGTGCTGCCTGGTGTGAGCCAAAAAAAAAAAAAAAAAAAGTATTTCAGCAAATATATCACAACAGCTCAGAAATCTTACAGACTTAAGCAAACCTGAAAATAATAACTAAAGGAGGGTCCTATAAGGCAAGATATACCCCATAAACATACCAAACCTCTAAAAAACATGGCAAAAAAATTCTTGACAATCATCTTTCTCAACAACAATGGACTAAGTACACCAATTAAGAGATACAGAGTGGCAAACTAGATCAGAAAATTGAGTCCAATATTTTGCTGACTGCAAAAAAAAAATACATTTGAATAGTTGGAACAAACATAGATTCAATGTCAATGGTTGGATGACAATCCTTCAAGCAAACAAATCCTTAAAAATTATGGGGTAGCCATATTAATATCAGAAAACATATTTCAAGCTTAAAATGTTTATTAGAGACAGTGAAGGTCATTTCTTAATAATCAAGAAATATACATATATTTATCAGGAAGAAATCAAACTCTTAAATGTGTATGTACCTCATAAGGACCCAGTAAAATATTTTTCAAAATGCTAATAGACTTGAAGAAAAACATTAGTAATAAAAATACAGTAGTACTTGGAGACTGTTATCTCTTGATTGATCAACCAGGCTAAAACTCAACAAGCATATACTGGATTTGAAGTAAGAAATACAAGAGTGCAAATACCAAGATTGCTTGCTACAGTGGCCTTATTTTCTCATCCACAACTGAGAGAAAAGGTTCCTGACACCACAAAAAAAAAAAATAAAATAAAATAAAACGTGGGATATGGCAATGAGAAGGTATGGAGCCAGTGGTTGTTCCCATGACAATATGCTTCAAGAGTGGAGAAACCACGAATCTCTTAGGCCACGGGAATTTCCTTCCTTCCCCAATACTTACTGTGCCTATCCAAAAAAAAAAAAAAATGGTGGAGTAACACCAAGCCCTGCCACTGCACCACTTTTTCTGGTTTTGTTTTGCTTTATTTTTTTGTTCGTTTTTTGATATTATCTCACTTCTCTTTTTTCTTCCACTTTTTCTTCACTTTTGTGGATATTATTCAGTGTTTTTTTTCTTTCTATTTTAGTAGTTGATACCAAGTTTTTTCTTTTCTTTTCTTTTTATCTTCAACAGAATAGCAATACTTGAATCATTCAGCCTCATAAATTGAGGGGGGAAAAGAATGATACCAGGACCAGTCATATGAACACGTAGTGTAAATAAAAAATGACCAGACTGGAACACCAAACAGAATAGATACCCAACCTATAACAAGCTGTAAGGTGGAGACCAGTTACACTAGGATTCTGGGGGGTAAAGGAGGGATATGTGGGAGACAAGCTGGGAACAGGAGTGGAGGGAGGACAACATTGGTGGTGGAAAAGCCCTTCATTCATTGTCACTATGTACTGTAAATAATTCTGTGTAATAAACTTCAGTCACAATAAAAAAATACAAGAGTGGCTTAGTATATATATATATATACATATATACATATATATATGTGTGTGTATATATATATATACCTATATATATGTGTGTATATATATATATGGCTATTCATCTTCAAGAAAGCTAAATACATATTCTTCTCCAATACACATTGGATTTTCCCCAAAAGACACCACGTGCAGAGCCACAAAAATCACCTCTATACAATCAAGTGCTGACATAGATGCAAAAAGAAAGAGATTACCATTCCCTGCTGGTAGAAATATTTAAAGTCCAGCCTCTTTTTAAATGATATGGATATTCCTCAAAAAACCTAGAAATTGAGCTTCCAGCAATATTATTTCAAGGAATATACTTACTGTAGAAGCCCCAAAACATAAAACAAGAAATCCCTTTGCATTCTTGTGTTTATTAGAGCACTATTTACAATAGTTAGAATCTGTAAACAACCTGAGTGTCCAAGAACATATGTGACCATGGTACATAAGAGACCATGGTACATCTACATAATGTTATAATACACAGCTGTTAGAAAAAAATAAAGTCATGAAATGTTTTTTATACATGGGTATATATTGTTAGTGTTATGCTTAGTGAAATGAGGGAGAGGAGTAGATAGAATAATTGCACTCATTGTAATTCTAAAATAAAAATATTATATGGTAATATTATCTAGAGATGAGTGCCAGGAAAGCTTAACACAAATGATAGAAAGCTTGACACAAATAGCAGGGGGTGCAGTTAGGATAGAAAAGGGACCACCATGACAATTAAAGTTGTATATGATCATTCTGGATAAGAATTGGGTGCAGAAAGAGGTAAAGTACTAGGCACGATAACCTTTCAGTAAAAACATTGAAACCACAGTGTCTAAAAGAGGAAAATGAAAGGAGATAGGAGAAATAGAGTGAGAAATAGAGAATGATAGAGAGCAGGGGCATGGAAGGAGGGAAACTGGGGACATGGCTAGCAGGAAAAGTATGCTATTAATGAATGTTGTACACTATATGACTGAAACTCAATCACGAGGAACTCTATAACTGTGGGGGAAGGTCCAACTATATTATGAAGAACTTTGTAACAATGGTGCTTAAATAAAGTAATTTAAAAGAAAAATAAATAGTGGCCGGAGAGATAGCACAGTGGCAGGGCATTTGCCTTAGACGCAGAAGGATTGTGGTTCAAATCCCGGCATCCCATATGGTCCCCCAGCCTTCCAGGAGTGATTTCTGAGCATAGAACCAGGAGTAACCCCTGAGTGCTGCCAAAAACCAAATAAATAAATAAATAAATAAATAAATAAATAAATAAATAAATAAATAAAACCATATTATTAAAAAACACCCTCACTGGGGCCAGGGCCATAAGTTTTTTCCTCGCACACGGCCATTTTGAGTTCAATTCTTGGCATCCCATATGGTCCCGAAACATCCCTTAGAGCAGAGCCAGGAGCAACCCCTGAGCATCGAAGGTGTGACCAAAACAACATCAGCAAAAAACCCAAGACTTCTTTGAAACTGCCCTCTTATTCATCCCATTTTTATACAGTCTATTAGAATCACTGTGACTGATAGCGCCTGCTGTGAGGTTTAGCCCTTAGTATTTACTCTTCCTCAAAGCTTTTTTCTCCAGTTCCATCATTGTTTCTTCTTCTTTTCTTTTGTAATCTCTCAAATACAACCATATCAAAAAGTTCTTCTTCCACCACCTCATCTGAAATGACACATGCACTCTAGAACACATGAGTATTTCACTGTTTCCTGAAATTTGGTTGAAGAAAACCACATAACTATACAATCTTTTGCTAAATTATTGACCATTGATATTAAGTAAACCTTTAATACTATAGGATAATTTGGGGGTACTAAAATTACTATTTTATTCTTTATCTCTCTACAAATCTCTAAAACCTACTCTACCGGTCTTTCTACCTAACTAGAAAAACTTTCATAAGTGTCCACTATATATAGTATATGCATATATGTATATCTATATACACACATATATCTATATAGATATACTAAACTACATACTATATATTATATATATGTACTATGTAGTATATAGTATATTATATCCTGCACCTTGCCTTCCTTTTATGAAAGATGGTTTATTGAAGTTTGATTTTAAGCCAAGCCCTTCTCTTATACAAGAGATTTTTTCACTTAAATCAGGCAAACTCTTGCAAAACTCTAGCAAATTCCCTCCCATCTTTCATCTCTCTATTGAACATATCTATCAGTATCCAAACAAGCTTATTTTTCCTTCTTCACATTTGAACCAAATTCTTTTGTATATTTTTATTTGGGGGTACATCTAGTGGTGCTCCGGGCTCACTCCTGGCTCTGCACTCAGGACCACTCCTGGTGGGCTTGGGAACTATAAGGGATATTGGAGATGAGCCCAGATTGGCTGTATGCAAGACAAGCACCAGAGTCACTGTACTCTCTCTGGTCCAGAAAAAGAACTATATATCCCTGCTACCCAGACTGTGTTCCTTGGCCCTGGTTTACAATTCAAGTTCTTGAGACATCTGTTTATGTTTTCTACATCTTCTGCTTCTCTTTTCTTATGAATCTACATCAAACAAGGTTTCACATCCATAAATTCATGTTAACTGTTCTTGCCAACATTTTGAGTATCATCCCACATTGTTAAATGCTTGGATCATTTTTAGTTTTTGTCTTATTTATTATACTATTAAAACATATTTGATCAATTTCTCCAGTTTGAATACTACTTCAGTTGACTTTGAAGTTAATTAATATAAGAATATGTTAGTATTTATATATTTGTATTATATTTGTTCTTCAATGAAAACAATTTGAGGATGTCAAATTTCTGCTCTAATTAATGACAGAGTATAAATAATTGGGATTATACTCCAACCATAAATAATTTTAAAACTTAAAAAATACATGAGTTTGGGGGCGAGAGAGAAAAGGCAGGGGCGTTAGGCACTTGCTTTGCCTTAACTCAACTCCATTTCTGTGTTTGACACCAAATATGATATCCTGAGCACTACCAGGAGTGATCCCTTAACCTGGAGGTAAAAGTAAGTCCTGAGCACCACTAGGTGAGTTTTTTAAAAAAAAACTGGTCAATAAGCAATGTATTGTTATAACTGTAAAAATGAAACTTAGATAAACTTCATATTTTCTCTGTTTCTCTGCCTAGTGCATTTTCCTGACTCTTCTATAAGAATAAGGAAAACTAGGAGAAGGTGTGGTGCACAGAGAAGGAATTAATCAAAGATAAAAAAAATTATGAAGTAACTATAATTCTTTGTTCAGTGAGAAATGTATCTGAAAAGTCTATTGATAACTGTACAACAGTGCTCCAGGATTCCTTTACTGAGGAATAAAGAGACTCTGAGAGATTTTATCTATTTATTTTCATTAGCTTAGACTTTGGTTTATAATACTGTGCATCTCTGTGATATCTTAGAAAACAGCCGGACCAGGGTTATAACTTCATGGTAGAATACTTATTTTACACATGTGAGGCTCGGAATTTAGCTTCACAACTGTAAACAAATAAATTAAAATATAAAAATGTGTTGCTTCAGGGCTAAAAGCTGAACAGAATTATTAAATGACTTATAGTTCTGGGTTAGTTTGGGTTTCATCTGAACCAAAAAAAGGAAAGATTTTATTGACTATCTGAAGCATTCCTTTGAGAATACAGGCTAGGATTCAGAGTCTATAGCTATTTAAAGAAAAACCAGACTGTATTTAATGAAGTATAAAATCAATGAGAATGGAGTTAAGAGAGGTGAATAGTAGTTTATTAATAAAAAGAATTGTAATCTAGATTTTCTACAATCTAGCTTAGACAATAAAAAATTGTTATATCAGGGTCAAAGTGATAGTACATCAGGTAGAACATTTTACTTTGCCTGCAGCTGACCCAGATTAATATCCCAGAAGCCATTTATTTTTCCAAGCACAGTCAGAAGTGATTCCTCCTTGCAGATCCAGGAGTAACATATTAGAACTGATGGGTGTGGCTCAACAATAAAAAAAGACAACAAAATATTGTTATATCTTCACTAAGAAGAATCAAAAGACTAACAAAATTAATTTTTAAAAAGTCACTTAATAGACACAAAAACATTAAACTAACTTGTTTTAAAATTTTGGTAGCTAATACTAGGAAGTGAACTCAGGAAATGTTAGACATGGGCTCTACTACGATGACACATTTTTGACTCAATAAATTCATATCTTCAAACTATACATTAAAAATATATATGAATTACCCAAATAATAGTGATAATAGTGAGCAAAAATATAAAAAATTATCAAGGAAAGTAAAATTTAAAAAAATTAAAGGAAATTAAACCAAAAAATTTCTCCACTCTTGAAGCATAATGTTATGGGAACAACTACAGGCTCTGAATATGCTCGTTGTCAAACCCCAAGGTCTTTTTATGGTGTTAGGAAACATTCTGCTTAGTATGGCTGTCAGAATCAGTCCTCTGTAATTAGAGATTCTGGTATTTGCACAGGTCATAGGAAGTTAGGATAGTATCTTCCTTTATGGATTTAGAGGTTATGCACTGTCACAATTATAATCATTCTTTTGTATGAGTGATCTTGGTTTTTGAGCAGATCCTAAGATAGAACTTAGGACAGAGTCTTCCTTATTGTTTCAGCAGTTCTGTTCTGTCATGGTTGTTAAAGTCAGACCTCTGGCATTAGAGATCTTGGTTTTTGCACAAATCCTAGACCCAAAGCCTAGGTTAGGGTCTTTCTTTTTGGTTCTGCTTAGTCGTGGTTGTCAGTCAGTCTTTTGTAGTTAGTCATTTTGTTTTTTGCACAGAACCATGGACGGAGTGTCTATTGATTTCATCTTACCACTAGGTGATGAGGTAGGGCAATCTGCTCTTAAATAAGGTTATTTCTGTTTCCACATCATCAGGCTCTCATATCAACTTGGTGCAAATTGGTGCCAGAGCAGTATTGGGCATTCCCAGAAGGTTGCTTGAGTCCTGATGCTGTTGCAGAGAACTGTGTCGGTTCTATGGTTGGTATCTGGGGCTTGGGGTTAGACAGTTGCTGTCTGATCACATGAAGTCTATTATACTCTTCTTATAAATTAACATATACTGCATGAAATATTTTAGAAACCTTTAAAAATTAAGTTGCATGCTTTTTAAATTTTGTACTAAGTATGTATATTCTATGTGCCTGTATTACCTACATATATTTTACTTTTAAGAAACATGACTTTAAAATATAGAAATATATGATTTTGTTTTTGGTTGTGGGTCACACCTGGCTGGTGCTCAGGGGTTACTCCTGGATCTGCATTCAGAAATCACTCCTAGCAGGCACAAGGGACCATACGAAATGCTGAGATTTGAACCACTGTTCTAGCTGAATAGGTTCTATGCAAGGGAAATGCCTTACCACTGTGCTATCTCTCTGTCCCCTAGAAATATATTATTTTTAAATAAATTGAGAAATAATTTATTATATAATTACTTACTTATTTACTCTTCTGTGTCCTTTATTTCTTTCAAAAAATCTAAGAAGCTTTCATTAACATTTTATGGTTTGAATCTACTAGCAATGATTTTCTCATTTTTGCATATATTAAATGCATATTTTTCTTTAAAACTTGAACTGTTCTCTCATTCTAATATTCTCTATTGACTTTCAAATACAAAGAGAATATGTCATTTTATTGTCTTTCATTATCAATTGTTTCTGGGTTGTATTTTTCCCATTATTACTACATTACATATTATACCATGTTTAAATTCAAGATTATTTTTCATTATAATTAGTTTCAGTAAGTTTTTTCATTATGTATGTAAGTTTTATGTTCATTGCAGCTTTTATATTTAGTGTCCAAAGCTTCTTAAAATCTGTAAATTAAATATTTTAATAAATATGAGGCTTTTCAGTTTTAATTTTCAGATATTTTAATCTAATATCTCTATCTCCTTTCCTCCTGAAAATGTAACTAACATCAGTTAACTCACTCAGTGTTACCCTTAATTAGCTATGCATATTTCATTTTTATTAAGAATCTATTAATTTATGAAGCTTTGCTTTATTAAAGTCTACACCTATTAATCACAAAGATTTTATATTTTGTCCTGGATAACTAATATTACTTCTGAGACATATTATTTCTCTTCAATCACCTAAAGTACAATGCTCTAAGAGACTTCTCTCTGATCTAAGGTAAAAGTTTGGCTTCTTACAAGCATGACAATGGGGAAACTACACAGACCAACACCATACATAGAGAATAAAGATGGTAACTATGATGACCCAAAAAGTCCCAATCACTTATTTAGCCTCTCAGATAAGGAATTTAGAGAAGAAATGTGTAGTATATTCATAGAACTCAAAGAAAGCATGTATCGAGCTGAAGGAACCACAAAGGAGAATCAAGAGGATATGAAAATAGAAGTCAGAAAACTTCAACTGAAATTAACAGGTCTGAAAAACTTGGTAGGCGAAATGAAAACCTCACTGGAAAGCCTCTCCAACATAGTAACAGTAGCTGAGAACCAAATCAGTGAGCTGGAAGATGAGATGTATAACAACTCCATACAACAGAAGAGATTGGAAAAGAGTCTTAGCGCAAACAGACAATCAGACAATCGAAAAAATTCTCAAAGAATGTGAACATAAAAAAATAGAAGTCTGACTTCTGTTCTCCCAGCTTCTTGAAGGATCTCTCCTTCCTGGGAGCCGGGAGTCTAGCAGGAGGAGGTTTGGTAGGCCCACGCCATGCCGGAGGCCTGCTTGACCAGGCCTAGGTGGGGTGCGGGATTTGGGTAACCCCAGCACCCCTCGGCCACCTTGCTCCAGATCTCCAGGGCTTCCCCAGGCCACACGCCCGGGCAAGCCGGTGAGTTGGGTCCCCTGGTGGAGCTTGAAGGTACCCTAGGCCTTCCCCCACTATCCATGCGGCTCCTTAGGGAGGGTCTGGGTGGGGCTCTGAACTTCTGTTCTCCCAGCTTCTTGAAGGATCTCTCCTTCCTGGGAGCCGGGAGTCTAGCAGGAGGAGGTTTGGTAGGCCCACGCCATGCTGGAGGCCTGCTTGGCCAGGCCTAGGGGGGGTGCGGGATTTGGGTAACCCCAGCACCCCTCGGCCACCTTGCTCCAGATCTCCAGGGCTTCCCCGGGCCACACTCCTGGGCAAGCCGGTGAGTTGGGTCCCCTGGTGGAGCTTGAAGGTACCCTAGGCCTTCCCCCACTATCCATGCGGCTCCTTAGGGAGGGTCTGGGTGGGGCTCTGAACTTCTGTTCTCCCAGCTTCTTGAAGGATCTCTCCTTCCTGGGAGCCGGGAGTCTAGCAGAAGGAGGTTTGGTAGGCCCACGCCATGCCGAAGGCCTGCTTGGCCAGGCCTAGGGGGGGTGCGGGATTTGGGTAACCCCAGCACCCCTCGGCCACCTTGCTCCAGATCTCCAGGGCTTCCCCGGGCCACACGCCTGGGCAAGCCGGTGAGTTGGGTCCCCTGGTGGAGCTTGAAGGTACCCTAGGCCTTCCCCCACTATCCATGCGGCTCCTTAGGGAGGGTCTGGGTGGGGCTCTGAACTTCTGTTCTCCCAGCTTCTTGAAGGATCTCTCCTTCCTGGGAGCCGGGAGTCTAGCAGGAGGAGGTTTGGCTGGCACTGGTAATCTCTGTCCAGTCTACATTTTCAAATCGCACGGGGGCTATCGCCCCCGCACGCACAAGAAACATTAATAGTACTCTCACAAGAAACATTAATAGTACTCACTATCATTGAATTATGTTTTTATGTATGCAGAATGTCCATTTTGTACTCTGACCTTTTGCATACCCCTTCATAAGTTCATACTTCTCTTTAACTCCTATCATCATTACTCCTTTTTTACCCTTTCTAACTTAAGTACTGTTGAGTCCTAATTCACAGACCAAAGTGGTGCCCTAGATTTAACACCCACCCAACTATTTTAAAAGGCATAAAAAGGACACATATCTTTTCAACATTTTATGGGTGTTTTCTTTGACGGCTATAACTTTTGCTAAATACTTTCTTATACAGTGATGATCCCCCCCCCCATGTTTTTTATCTTCTCTTTGTGAACTGCTCAATATGGAATTTGGTGTGAAAGAATCCCTCAGTTTAATACTTATGTTTGATCCAAGTCATGGGTCTTGTTGGAAATGTTCTTATGCCCCCATATATCTGATAGCACCACGTGGCTTTATATCTTGTTTGCATAGGCACACTAACATGGGAAAATACTATACATACCAATAAGTTCTTATCTAATTGAAATGGGAACACACAAATCTTGTAGTGCAATGAGACCTTACACCCTGAACATTGACATAAAGACCTGGCACAGGCCTCAGAAGAATGGGCATTCTCCATTTACCCCTTGATCTACAGAAGACATTTACAAAACATCCAAGGTTGTATATAACATCACCCGGAGGCATTCCTGTACCAGGGACGATCCTACAGCTGCTCTGACATCGATCTACTCAAAAGAGACATCCCTTAACACTGAGAAGACAACAAGAACAATGACCTGCTTACTGGACAGGGCTTGCTGTATTGCCCCTTTATGGTGAGGTTTGTCTATAACATCACCTGGAAGCAATCCTCTACCACGGAAGACCCTACCACTGCTCAGACATCGTCCTGCTCAAAAGAGACTTCCCTTAACACTGAGAAGACTTAACAACAACAACCTGCTTACAGGACAGGGCTTCCTGCATTCCCCTTTCATGGTGAGGTGAAATGAGAAGGCACTCCACATCATGACTTCAATGTAGGACATGCAGATTCCAGAATCTTTAATACAGAAACATGAGACCAACAACAGAGACTGTGTGATAAGTGTGTTGGCGCTACGGACAATGTCTTGGAGCGAACGATAACTTTCCTGAGGCCTAGAGCTGGTCTTATGCCAGGAAACTTCAGGGGTAGGATCTCTTTGTATTTAGCCCAAGGCTATTCCTTTCCATGCCTCTCATATTTTGGTGGGCCTATGCAAACAACAATTGCCACTCTAACACCGTTTTTACTGTGCTCCTTTGACTCTAATCCTTAAAACACACCCACTTAAAAATTTGAGGTTAACTTAAGCTAATATGCATGTACATGAAAATGTAAAAAATACTATGCCTCTAATGTTTAAGGAGTTACGTAAGTTTGATGGCTTTTAGATTGCCTTGTGTGCTGTTAAGAAATATTATAATGTGCTACAATCTGGGGACTTGAGGGAACAAGTAATTGCACATGGATTCTGTTTTATTTATCTTAACTTTCTTTGGTGAAAGTTCAAAGTATCAGCAAGGGGACTTCTTCAGATAATTATGTTATGGGTGATTGTCCTTCCACTGTAACTTTACCTTATCCTCTTTCTTTGCATCTTTTGTTCTCATAATTCATAATAAAAAAAAATAGAAGTCTTTGGTATACTCAAAAGAAACAACATAAGAATCATTAGAGTCCCAGAGACCCAGGAAGAAAATCCCCAGAAAGAATCAACAGTCAGGAAAATCATTGCAGACAAACTCCCAGAGCTAAATACTGCATACAACCAAATTCTGCATGCTAAAAGAGACCCAAAGGAAAGCATCCCAAGGCATATCCTAGTCACAATGCTGAATTCAATAGATAGGGATAGAAAACTGAAATCAGCGAGATCAAAACAGGAAATTACATTCAAAGGAGTATACTTAAGATTCATAACAGTTTCAGGGCTGGAGTAGTGGTGCAAGCGGTAAGGTGCCTGATTTGAGCGCACTTGCCTAGGGTGGACAGTGGTTCTATACCCTGCGTCCCATATGATCCTCAAGCCTGGAGCGATTTCCAAGTGCATAGCCAGGAGTAACCCCTGTGAGTCACCAGGTGTGGCCCACCCAACCTCCCAATTAAAAAAAAAAAGATTTATAGCAGATCTGTAGCAAGAAACCCTCAACGCCATAAGGCAGTGGCAGGATATAGTGACAAAACTCAATGAAATGAATACTTCGCCTAGAACACTGTACCCAGCCAGATGCACGTTCAGATTTGAAGGAAGTATACATAGTTTCATGGATGGATAAACAGAAGTTCAGAAATTTTACAGACTCAAAACCAAAATGACAAAGTGAAAGGACAGACCAAGACAGAACAGACAGGACAGACCAAGAAAACACCAAAGTCCTACATAAAGATGATACTAAATCCCATGACAATCAATCTCTCTCAGAGTCAATGTAAAAGTTTGGCTTCTCTTATCCTGTTCTATTACATCACCATTTAGCTTTAGATCAATAAAAGGAAATGCCTGCTAGATTCTACAAAGTCTTTTTCAGTGTGAGTGTGTGTGTTTGTATAATATGTATATATGTGTGTATGTGTCTTATAGTTACTAGATCTCTAACAACATAACAACATCTATTTTAGAATCTAATTTTCTGAAAAAAATAATTCTGCTAAAAAGAATTTTGCAGCCTGCCAAAAAAACTGTATTAGAAATGCAATTGCATTTAAGATGTAAAATTAGACCAAGTACTGCCACCCTCCCCTATATCTTCCTTCTTTCAGGAAGCCTAGCAGCTGTAATCATACCCACAAATGCAGTCACCATCTTCAAACAAGGCTAGGTCCATAGACCCACTCTTACCTCAAACAAGACGTAAACCAAGCCTGAAATATTACGGGTACACTAGACCATGCATCAGAAAGCTGGCCATCTTGGGAAAAGAAGATAGGCCATGTCCCCAATTTGCTAAAGCTCTGGTTGCTATCTCTATCAACCATCACTCTAGTCTAGGGAGGATACTGTATCCTACTGTCTGTTTCCCCATGACCCTACCTTATCACTGACCTTTTACAATTCCCCTCGAGAACACTAATCTGACAACACTTTTCAGTTATGCCAGTTTGAGAGCTGGTATCACCAGGGCTTTTTGGAGCAAGTGTGAGCACTCTCACCCCACATCCTCCTTCCAAAAGACCTGGCAACTCAGTACCTGCCCCTAAAAGTCGTACTATCGGTAATAGTGCTTTAAATTTCTTGAGATCTTCATTTGTTTGATGTTGTCTTTCCTAGAGGAATACCCCAATTTAACAGAATAGACAGCTAACCTCAAGATCTTACTAAGCCTTCTGTCATTGTATTAAAGATTTCACTAGCGATATAATAATGTTCAGAAATGTGCTTGCTACTGTACATTTTCTTTTTTCTTGCTTTTTCTTCTAACATTTTATATTTTCTTTTTTGTTTTTGTTTTTGTTTTTGTTTGTTTTGGGGGGGCACACCCGGTGTTGCTCAGGGGTTACTCCTGGCTGTCTGCTCAGAAATAGCTCCTGGCAGGCACGCGGGACCATATGGGACACCGGGATTCGAACCAACCACCTTTGGTCCTTGATTGGCTGCTTGCAAGGCAAACACCGCTGTGCTATCTCTCCGGGCCCTGTATTTTCTTTTTTTTTAATAACTTTATTTTCATTTATCTGGAAACATGTATTAGGTATGATCAACTATGTCAACTATGTGATACATTTTCTTTAAATAAAAATGTAAAATAAATATTTGAAACATGAAAAATATGTTACTTTTATCTAGTTTTATAGCTGGAGCAACACTCACATTGGCTTGCATTGTTTAGTTTAGTCCATGGAGTCATAAGTGAGGGTTCAGTCAATACTGGGGTGTTAAGAAGATCTGCTGTGGTGGTTGCTTCTGTATTCTCATATTGTTGTAGTGAACTTTAGTGTCTTTTCATATCTGCAGATCTGTGACTCACATGTCTGGATTTCTGTGTTAAGATTTCCTTGCTGGGGGCCGGAGAGATAGCATGGAGGTAAGGTGTTTGCCTTTCATGCAGAAGGTCATCGGTTCGAATCCCGGCGTCCCATATGGTCCCCTGTGCCTGCCAGGAGCAATTTCTGAGCATGGAGCCAGGAGTAACCCCTGAGCACTGCCGGGTGTGACCCAAAAACCACAAAAAAAAAAAAAAAAAAAGATTTCCTTGCTGTCACTGACACACAAAAAGAGATCTTCATGTCATCCACTATGGTAAATCAACCACTTAATAAAAATCACAAGATCAGCATACTGTCCTGGAAAAAGAAGTTTAACTTAATTTAGACATCGAAGGCTGCAGATGTGTACCCAGGCTGAAAAGGAATAGATTAATTTAATGTTGTTTATAGTTTAGTTTAGATAGTGAGGAATGAAAATGTGTGCCCAGGCAAGAAATATCTTGCTAGAATAGGAGGTTGCCCTGTTTTCAATGCTGTACATGAAGAATCCTTGCTGCTTATCTATTATCCTCTGGACACAATTACATAAATACCCTGCCTTTGCTCTTAATGTGCCTAAATATTCTTAATGTACCTGCTAATGTAAACAATGGCTTACATGTCTGGTGTCAGGAAGCTAAAGTGAGTTAGCAAAAATTATTGTCAGTTATCACCTAATTTGGGGCTATCAAGTCTAACTTGCAAGCCACATCTCTGTGTCTCATGTTGGACAGAAGTCGCAAGTGCCAGTCCTACTGCGTTTATTGTGGTGAATCACAACAATTCACAAAGAATTCACTTTTCTTTTTGGCCTCAAAGATTTTTCTGTGCTTTTTAATATCCTTTTAAATCACTTTCTAATTGTTCTCAATGTTACTAAAAACCAAACATTCCATATTCAAAACATTGCTGATGTCTCCTTTTGTTTATGCAATTATTTACATCAAGTATTTGATGATATGTGTAAACATTTACTTCTGATTTTTGTATATTCTTGGTTATATGCACATTCACAATTTTGAGATGTTATTTGTATCTCCTATAATATTCCTTGTCTTGAAGTCTATGTTGTATATTTTGTGTGAGCATGTTCAAGTGTACTTTCATGAGAAAGAAACAGAGAACTGAAAACAGGGGTAGGAGCCAGAGAAATGAGAAAAAAGAAAACATCCATTATGTTAGACTTTTTCTCAGGAGATAAAAATCTTATCATGACTATTCTTGAAAGACAATAGTAAGCAAAGCCATGAGAAGTGAGATTCTAATCAAGCTTTATATTTGACAACACTAAAGTGGACCATTATCTTAACTTCTCTGTGATTTCATTTTAATTCCCATAAAGTGATTACAAACAATAATTCATATCTGACAGGGCTTTGAGAAAAACTATGAGATAATACAACTGAAAACATTTTGTAATCTATAAATCATGTCAACTAAGAACATGTGGTTTGATTTTTAGTTCCCTTCACAAAGCATACAGCACTTAGAAAACTGTAGGTGCTCGATATTGAAATTTCTTTTGTTTAGATTTTGGCATGTGAAAGTAATGCTAAAGTCAAACAAGTAAAATGCCATTTATTTTTCTGTTATTGTTCACTCACACCTCCAGTTCATACCTCAGAAAAGTTTGTTTTATAAAAGTCATATGACAAGTGAAAAAAGGTAACAGCATGTACACAATTTTTAAAGTATGGGCACAAACAGTAGAATTTTCTATAATGTGAAATTGAAATAAAGCTGTATGTTCTAAAATTATCGGGTATGCCCAAATATATCATAAATGACTCCATGAATTGTTTTTCATTCTTGGTTCCGCTGAGCAAAGAAAATTTCCAAACTTAAATTCTGCTACTGCCTTCAAAAGCTACAGAAAATGGAAAAGCCATTTATTTAATGAGAATTTGGTAGGAAATAGTTTTATTGTGCCTACTTTTCCCCCCACTGAATAGTTACAAATATTTAATTAGAAAGTAGAGCTCCTATAATTTGTCCAAAGCATCATATCTCAAATGAAAGGTAATGAATAATTTTTATAAAATCTCCTCTTATGAGTTATGAAGGAGGAATAACTGAATTAACATGTTAGAAATTAAGAAAAAATTCAGTTCTCAGTAATACGAAAATAAAATTTTAACTTATTGTAAAGTTGAGTTTTATCAAAGGCCATAATTGAAGCTCATCTTAAACACACTCATAACTTATTCTAATTTTATTTTCCTTACTAAATTTCTTAAGTGGCTTTATTTTAGATATGAATGTCTTCAGAGGAATATGGGAAATGAATGAGATCAATTCAACATTTTACAACTCAGCACTAGAATTATTATAGCGAGACTTTTACAGTTGAGATAATAGCAGTTTCATATAAATTTTTTTTGTTTAGTTTTTGGGTCACACCCGGCGGTGCTCAGGAGTTACTCCTGGCTGTCTGCTCAGAAATAGCTCCTGGCAGGCACGGGGGACCATATGAGACATCGGGATTCGAACCAACCACCTTTGGTCCTGGATCGGCTGCTTGCAAGGCAAACACCGCTGTGCTATCATAAATTTGTAAGAAATAACATAGATTATCCCCTATTCACATAATTTTACTCATTGATAACATCTTGCAAAATTATAATACATTATCACAATCTGGATATTAATATTATTAATCAACTTATCACAGTCATATTACTGTAATTTTACTTGGGTGTGTTATTTTTTATTTTAGTTAAAGAGCATAATTGGCCGTAGTACACTTGTTTCCAGTAAGAATAAAATTATTAAATAACAAATACAGAAAAGTAGAGGGTAAAGATGTACAGAGACACAAATTTGTGAATTTATTGTATCTCCAATGAGATCACTAAGTTATTGACAGAAGTGTAGTAAATTCTTCTCCTGAGATTGCCAGCTTTCAGCTGCATGACAGTTGTGTCCATAATTTTTCACAGCTTGGTTTGCATCTTTTTTAAGAAAAGTGAGTCTATGGAGTTGGCCCATGTCATCCATAGCAACTGTGGGCATGACTAAAGTCGCCAGGCTTCCCAGAAGGAAGATATATGGGAAGGGTACCTTCACTTTCTCCAAAGAGCCTTGGCGACATAGGATCAAATTCAGGAATACCAATTAGTCAGATTAGTGCCCCTGAAGAGAATTGTAGAGGGATGGTAAGGCAGTGCCATTGGTAAAATGGCGATTCTGATAATAAATACAGTATGTGTGGATTCAAGGCTGGGTGTTGGCCAGCCCTCTTCTAGCAAGATTGCAGACTTTCTGCTGTTTGGTCAATATACCCATAATCCCTCATGTCTTGGTTTACATCTCTTTCAAGAATAGAGTCTTGTGGGCCCCGAGAGATAGCACAGCGGTGTTTGTCTTGCAGGCAAGCCGATCCAGGACCAAAGGTGGTTGGTTCGAATCCCGGTGTCCCATATAGTCCCCCGTGCCTGCCTGCCTGCCTGCCCGGAGCTATTTCTGAGCAGACAGCCAGGAGTAACCCCTGAGCAACGCTGGATATGGCCCCCCCCCAAAAAAAAAAAAAAAAAAAAGAATAGAGTCTTGTGTGTGTTATATTGTAATGAAAGAATTCTGTTTTGACTCATGTCTTTACATTTATTGATATGCATAGCTATGTTGTAATTGCTCTGTGTTTTACAATATACTTTATGACTTACAAAAATGTATTGGTATCAATGTTTCATGCCTTGGATTAAAATGTCATTCTTACTTCCATTTAAGTCACTTTATTGAGTCAATTTTCAAATATCATGCCCTGAATAACATGTTGAAATTTTGTTTTGATCATTACATAAAAGATAGAAAAATCATGTGAAGGTTCATCTATTTTACTTACTCGTGTGTTATTTTCCATTGTTCTTTCTTCCTAATGATTTAAATCCCTATAATTTCATTCCTATTTTAAAAAATTTCTTTGTTTTAAGGACAATATTTGCTAGTGGAATTTTTATTTTTATTTTGGTTTTGGGGCCACACCTGGTGACTGATGCTCAGGGGCCACTCCTGGCTATGCACTCAAATCACTCCTGGCTGGGGGGACCATATGGGACGCGGGGGAAATCAAACCACAGTCTTCCTAGATTAGCTAGGGCAAGGCAGATGCCTTACCACTTGCGCCACCACTCCGGCCCCAAGGCATTTTTAAATCTTGCTTTGTTTTCTCTAAATATTTCTTTTTGTTTGTTTGTTTTTGAGTCACACCTGGCCTGGCTCTGAGCTCAGAAATTCCTCCTGGAGGGCATGGGGGAACCATATTGGATGACGAGATTTGAACCACTGTCTGTTCTATGCCCTACCTCTGTGCTATCTCTCCGGCTTCTAAATATTTTTTTAATTACCCTTTATTCTAACTAATTCTCTGGGGCTATTGGATTCCTACTTAGCAATTCTTTTTTATACATTATTAGAAATCTTTTATCATCTTCTTATCACCATAGCTTCAGATGAAAAATTCAACGCTTATATCTCTGGGTTAGAAAGGAAAATCTAAGATGAAACTGTGCTAAAAACTTGTGAAATGGCAGGTCATTTATTGTTCAAAATCTTACAACACAGCCAAGAAATATGTTATTTAGCTATTAATGTCTAAATAGCTTGGGAAAGGAGTTTTAGTTCTAATGGAAAAGCAAAATTCTTTCCTTGGCTTCTAATTTTCAGTGAGGATTCTGATTTATCCCTTTTGTCACTTGTCTTACAAGTGGGATTCTTGTGAAATACCTGAGTTTCTTTCTATGTCTAAATTATGTATTTGTGAACAAACATGGGTCCATCCTTGCTGCAGAATTAGGAGTACTAAATTATTACACCATTATATTGTTCCTCTCATTCCAAGGTCCCGAATTAACCCATTTTGCTCTGTTTTGAGTTTTCCTTTGGATGCCTCTTATTTTCAGGTCTTCTAGTTGTACTTAACAGAGTACAAGAGGAGTGTGTATTTTCATGCCACCATAATGCCTTTATCACTGTTAATTTAAATTTTAAATTGATGTGTATAGGACAAGAAAAACTTGCAGACATAATATATTTGTCCCAAGCTATGATCTGTTTAATGTGTATAATTAGACACTAATTAATAACAATCATTTTAAAATTAGAAGTGTTCACTTGAAATTGTCCAACTCTGGAATCTATTTGAAAATCAAATCTAGCCATATAGGGTTTAATTGGATTCTAGTTTGTTGTAGACGCATCCCTCTTCAGACATTGCACCTAAGCTTCCTTTTCTAAGACAAGCTTCTTCAGCACTTAAGTCATCATCTAGGTCTTCAGCTAACAACTCTAATTTAATATATCAATGAATTATCAAAAATATTTATAGCAATATTTTAAAAATATCTCAAATAAATTTATTAAATACTTACCATTTAAAATTGCACTATACTTACCATTTAAAAATGCACTATTGGTTTGCCTTTCCTTTCTTCTTCCCTTTCCTTTCCTTCCTTTTCCTTTCTTCTTCCCTTTCCTTTCCTTACTTTTCCTTCCCTTTCTTTTCTTTCCTTTCCTTCCCTTCCCATCTTTTCTTTTCCCTTTCCTTCCCTTCTCTCTCTTCTCTTCTCTTCTCTTCTCTTCTCCTCTCTTCTCTCTCTGTATTTGTCTCTCTCTGCTTTTCTCTCTCACTCATTTCCCACCTGAGGGGTATCATGCAAAAAAAGAAAAGGAAAAAATAAAATAAAATTGCATTATTGGTAAATACAATAGACATGCCCTGCATATAAACAACCTGTGTTTAATTTCAGCAATGCATATATTTTCCCAAGTACCATTAAGAATAATATCTCAAAATAGACCCAAAAGCAAGACCCAAACACAGCTAGGTGTGACTTAAAAATAAATAAACCAAAAAAATATTCTGCAGTATTTTATCCTAATTCTAATAGTTCCAATTACTACTATTTTATAGCTAATGAGATTAGTTTTAACAAAAAGAAAGTGGCTTAACAAGGTCATAGGTCTTTTCAATGACAGAGTTCAATGCCTAACCTGATTCTATCTAGAAAAACTGTACTTTATAGCAGATAAGACCAAAATAATCCCACAAATCAAATCCCACAAATAAGACCACATTGTTTAACATGCAATATGTTCTTCTAAAAAATGATCCATGAGTTTCCATCACTGTCATTCATTTTTCACACAGGTAGGTTTTATAACTGCTTTATTAGGCCAATCAAACAGACAAACATAAACCTGAATCAAACTGAAATAAATATGAGAATGACTTTTCCAAATAATTACTCATATTAAATTTTGAGCAGACATGCTTGGAGATTAGTATAAACAAACAGCTTTTGTTTATATTTGTCCACCTCTACTAATATGACTTACAAGACTGGGTATATAGTTTTAAAAAATCATAAATAATTTACTCATTATATCATGTTAAATTTTTTGATCATAGAAATTTACATAAACAAGCATCATTAGAGAGAAAGAAAAAATAAGACATTTAATACTTGATAATTATTTTACTCTGTACTCTATGTTTCATGTAAAGTATCATGTTTGATAAAATACTGAAAGAAGAGAAGAATTAAAAGCATCTTAAGAGCAGAACAAATAATGCTTTCTTATGAATGATCTTTCTGGCATCATTATTGTAAACTCAACCAAAAGATGGTTTTTCCTGAGGGACTGAAAATGAATGACTCAATATCTAAATCATGCAGCAAAAGCAAACTATAAAAAAATGAACAGATAGGCTTACCCAAACTAAAACGCATACTGCCTGAAAGACTAGAACTGTGTTGAAAATATGCTTAAATATGCTTCAATATGTCCTTGAATCTGATTGGCATTACATGAGTGAAAACAAACCAAAAATAAAAAGAAAGAAAAGAATAACAATGACCACAGGGTGCCTGCTCTAAGTAAGCCAGTTATTACTCTAGACACTTTAATTTTTGATTCTTTAAGACTGAGAGAAAAGTACTGTTGTAATGATCAACACAAAATTTCAACATTGATGCTCAAGGTTTAATATTTGAAGGCTGACTTTGTAAAGTGACCTGAATGGAAATAATAGTGACATACTTTAATCCAAAACATAAAAAAATTGATGTCAGTACACTTTTATAACTCATTAAGTATAATGTAACACATGGAGCAATTACAACACAGCTATGTTCAGGGGACTACATGGAACATAGGGATTGAACTCAGGTTTATTGATTGCAAGCCAAGTGGTCTATCCATTATTCTAACTCTCCAGACCTGTTGCTAAGGATTTTAATGATTATTTTGTGTTTTTCCCCCATTTTATCTACTTTTCTTGTGTGAAATTTGTGTGAAAATAGGGTTCTATAGGACCTCAAATGCTATTGGAATGACATGAGTGAAAACAATCCAAAAAAAAAGATAGAGAGAAAGAGAGAGAGACAGAAAGAATAACAACTACCACAGGGTGATTGATCTAATTAAGATAGACACTTTAATTTCTGAGTCCTTAAGACTGAGAGAAAAGTACTGTTTTCAACAATGTTTTACAGGTGGTAAACTAAAGTAGAAAAAAGTGTAATAAATCATCTAAGCATACAAAATTGGTATTGAAAAGTGGTTTAATTGTATATCTGAAACACAGACACAATAACACTGAAAATATGAGATCCAAACTATAATTACTGAACTTTGAAATTTGCATGGCAAGATGTTGAGGTGGGAGCATGGGAACTCTAGTGGAAGGAAGCTGACAGTGGTTTTGACATTTGTGTTGTAATATTGTATGCTAACACTCATTTATCAATAACTTTGTAAATCATGGCTATTTGATTAAACTACAAAATTTGGGGTCCTAGAGTACAGTTAAACACTTGCCTTGCATGCAGCTAACTTTGGTTCAATCCCCAGCATCCCATATGATCCCCCAAATTCCACCAGGAAGAATTACCAAGTACAGAACCAGGAATGGTTCTGTATCAAAAGATGTGGCCAAATTTTTTTTAACTTTATTTAAATGCATTACATATTTGACACAGTTGACCACAATACATTAGTTTCATGATCAGTGAGAGCAAATTTAACAGTCTGCTATTCCATTTGTTTCTGAGCATGAATTGATCTCGGCTACACATTGGAGCAATTGTCATGTACCTGGAACAATTAACACACTGCTAAGATATTGATTATTGATTAACTGCTAAGATATTGATTAAGATATTGATATATTTATTAACACATTGCTAAGATAGTGATTATTCCTTCAATTGCCTGTCAGACTCTCCCTCATTTTAATCTCTGGGTGGTATCCTTCTTTCATAGAGCACAACATCTGACTCTCACACTTTCTTAGAGTTAAATCATACCTTCTTTAAATGCTGGTAGAGTAGAGGACATTTTTCTCCAGGTCAGGATATCTCCTTAAATCTCTGTTCTCTAAGTCTCAGTATCAACTTGTTCATCCTGACCTGAAGCTAAAGGGAACAATTTATGACAGCTGTTTCAATATACTTTAACATAGACCATCAAGCAAACATTGCACAGTGGCCCACTTAGAAACACGTTATGAAATCTTTTTTTTTATTTAAGAATTTTCTCTTCATAAAGAGGTAAACTCTTAATGAGCATGTTCACATTAATATACTAAGTCTAGATACTTGTTCCAAACTTTGAAATACCTGAAACATTTTTAGGTACTAAAAATGTTCACAGATTATAATAAGAAGTATATCCTACATATTAGACTCTCTTGAGTACTATCAATTTAGTTCATCTATATGACTTGTTCTATATTAAATCAATGATAGTATTGAATTATTTATTGAATTTCAGTCTCTGTTAAAACAGCTACTTCAGGATGCTGGAGAGATAGTAAGGTGCTTGCCTTGCACATGGCCAACCCAGGTTCAATCCCTAGCATCTCAGATGTTCCCCAGAGCAGGAAGTAAGTAAGAGTAAGTAAGTAAGTAAGAGTCAGAAGTAAATCCTGAGCATTGCCAGGTGCCAAATGTGGACCAAAAACAAAACAAAAAATAACATCCATTTTAGTATTCTGTAACCCATGTAATTAACTTAGGTGTGTTGTCTGAAAGATCTACATTTTCAACAGGACACTGTGCTCAGAGCTGCTACTACTCCCCCTGGAAACTCTTATCAGACCAGTATCACACAGGCTAACTCTCCGAAGTTAATATTATGAGGTTCATTTATGTTCAATGTGTAAACATGAATTTAAATCCTTAGCTTAAAAGAAATCATATGTATATAAATGTGCATATAGAGAGATCCAAAAGAGTCTAAAATCATAAAGGTGCAGCTTCTTGAAGTCATCCTCAGGAGCCCACCGTGGTAGAATAATCCTGCTTGCCACTGACTGAGAAAATACTCTTTGGGGGGAAATGGGACATTAGGCAGTGCTCAGGACTGACACTGGAACCCCCACTCAGGTATCACTTATGGCCAATTCAGCCGTATGTAATTCCAGGGATCGAATCCAGGTTGGCTGCATGCAAGGCAGACATCTTACCTGCTGTACTAGCTCTTCAGCCCAGAGAATATACTTTTAACTTCATTCCATCAAGGCATTCTCTAATTAAATATAGACACCTTAATTTGTAAAGTTACTTTTTTGCTATAGGAAAAGAAAGGCAGCAAAAATTGGAGTTCTCAGGTTTGTTTGAGAGTCAATTAGAAGCCAATTAGAAGTCAATTAGAAGGTATTTCAAAGTTTGGAACAAGTATCTAGACTTAGTATATTAATGTGAACATGCTCATTAAGAGTTTACCTCTTTATGAAGTAAAAATATTATTAATAAACCAGATGTGCCTAAATATTGGGGTACTTCAAGCTGAAGGTCTTATATGAATATGTTTTAAAATGGGAGTTATGATAATGTATCTGAAGTCTTGCTTAAATAAGATTCACTAGTGCTTTCTCTTAATCTGTAGGACAGTGTTGCTTAGGTTACATTAACCTGAAATTAAAAGCATTATTGTTAGTTGGGATTCATGCCTGTGTCACAAGTATATAATTAAAATCTGTAATAGTCTTATGAAAGTTTCACTTTTGGTTGTTTTGAAGAATTTTATTTGAGCTATTTAGAGCTATTCAGATAAATATTTGACCATTCATGTAGTGGTGACACCTTGATGTTGTTGCAGTGATTAGATGTGGACCTGGCTGATGTACTCTGACATAGGGTTCTGTCCTGTTAACCTTCAGGAAGTTCTACGCATTGTTTCCTTTCTCCTTCATCAACTCATTAGTACGCCGAGACTAGTTTCCCAAGCAGATGCTGGTGCTGAGTATGTGCAGTCAGCAGCCGGCTTTGACCAGTGTGTCTTCTTAGAGACCTCTCTGTGTGCTTGGATGAACAGTGGGATTTTTGGAGCTGCATCATCACCATAGAAAATGCTATGAAGCTCTGTCTTTTTCTCTCTCTTCTCCAACCCTCTCTCTTCCTCTTTTCATGGAGATGAAGACTATTGGGTAAGAAAGATTTTACCTGGTTTAAAAAGAAAAAAACACTATTTTTAAGCTTAGATGTAAACATAGAATTTTCTTGGTGGCCCTTTTTATCATAGGTGCTTAATGTATAATCTTAATGATTGTAGAACTTGAATTGCTCTAGTATATGAATGATTAGCTTTGTATTTTCTTTTTGACTTTTGTAAAGGGTCTCTTAGGAGTTCTCTTTAGAACTGAATATCGTGTGGTTACTTTCTTGACTTTAGTGAGAGATTTAGAGTGCTTAGTATTCCAGTATCTAACTTAAAACTGCAAGTGCTAAATAAATATATCTTTTACACTTAGCACAGGTACCATAATTAAGAGATAGTTCTTGTTTTGGTGAATTGAGAGGTAGCTTCCTGCTGTATATTATGGCAGTGATAGATCTGATTATAATTGAACCAGAATTTTGGGTCATAGAAGGCACTTCCTAGCTATTTTTATTTAGGTTATATATATATATATATATATATATATATATATATATATATATATATATATATATATATATATATATATATATATATATTTAGGAACTATAACGAGAACCTAATGCTTAGAATATAGAGCAACAACAGGATTAACTACACTGCGAGACTTGAAACCCTGAGCATGTGACACTATCCTTTTGTTGGGGGAGCAGGGTACCAACTTCTAAATACAGGAGATGTAGAATAGTCAATGGTCAAGCTTTATATGTATGTTTTAACTTCCATGATATTTATTATTTTGTAGAGACATTTGTGATTGTTTAGAGTTATTGTTTTTATTATATTTATGTGTAAGGTTGACTTTTTTAAATAAATAAGCCAAAAATTAAAAAAAAAGAATTTTCTCAAATGATTACCCAAACCCCACTGAAGGTCAAAGACCCAAGTCAACTAGGTGCACCCTTAATATACATGTGGGTGCCTATAAAACAAATTTTCTCTGTGAAACTGTCTAAGCAGGTCATTTAAATTCAGATTGTCAGTAGCTATATGGTCAAATCCCAACTTACTCAGATCTGAGACAAAAGATTTAATAGGCTACAGAAATCTCACAGATAGGCAGTTAAAACAGAAATTCCTAAATTCTCCAAAGGAACAGTCTCTCTACTTAATTTCTGGGGGATGAGAGAGCTGAGCTAGAGAAGTGATCACCTCTTGCCTCCTGCCAATAACACTCAGTTGCTTATGGAGCACTATGTCACTAGCCATAAGCATGAGCAGAAACCTCCCATCAGTCAGTGGTAAGAATCAGAGACACACTCAACAATGGATTCATTCTTTCTCCCAGAAAGAGGAAAACATGAACAGGTCTAAATGAGTGAGATAAGATCTGAGTCTTGATTGAGCTCCATTGTTGAGCTGTCTGTCGAGATTGCACAGCTGGGCTAAGTGTTGTATTCAGCAAAGTATATGATGGACAGTGCTTTTGTGCCAAGGACACTCCAGTCAGCATGGATCCTCAGATAGCTGAGAAAATTAAAGCCTTTTCAGACACTTTCACAACACACCTGATTTCTATATTAAATTTGAAGGTGGTTGTGTATTGTGTTGGGTAACTGCCGGCCCTGAATATCATCATAGGCTTAGACTTACCTGATCTTCTCAGACAATAAGGTAAAGTCAACTTCCCAGATGCAGAGACAGTTCCAGACACAAGTTGCATGTGGACCTTGGATGGGAGATAATTGGGTTCATCCAAAAAACTTCCACCCCACTTCACTTTGTTATGAACAGAGTTTTCTGACCCAAGTCTCAAGATTATACTTCTAGAAACATCACATTAATTAACATCAGAAGTCTCTTCATAATTTATCAGAAAAAATGAAAGAAAAAAGAAGAGTTGATACCTGATTAGCTATTACATGTCTTATAACAGCCAAATGGCCCTGAAGTCCATACCATCCAATCCACAGTATATAAATAATTCAAATTCTTGTCAGACTGATGTACCTATTGTGGGGAACCTGGAGGCATTCTTATCAATTAGTGGAGTGGGCAAGGTGGCTTGTCCATGACATTTCAAGGTAAGTAGAGATGTTCAGATATCTGTATGTTAGGCATGGTAAAGTATCGTTTGTTTACATTAAGTACCTTGATTTTCATTTGATTTTCTGAAATCCTCCCTAAAGGATTTTTCTTATAGAATTTCCAGAGAACATCTCTGAGGCTATGAAAAGTCCAGTTACACAGTCTATACAGCAATGGTCTCAAACTCATGACTCTCCCTCAATGATGTTTAAGTCACACACAACAAACCAAAGAAATATAGTGATATTCAAGCTTTGACTGAACTTAAGACTGTTGTACAGTCACCAGCAAGAAAAACCTAGAAAAGCCAGAAGGGAAATAGTCTGATCTGGCAGTGATTCCCATGAGGTTCACAGTACAAACACCTACAAGTTGTTGAGGTTTCATTTTATTCTTACAACTTAGATATCATAGCAGGAACTACTCTGACCCTGGCTTCTCATCATCTATCACTAGTTTCTTAAACTAGGTTATGATCCCAACTGTGATCAGGTAATTGAATGTGGGCGCTGTGAAAAAACTTTAAAAATTGCTTTCAAATATATCTCTTAATGATTTATTATCAGTAAAAAAGTCTGGTTTGTAATAGCTATTTTATATATTTTTATATGACTTGTATTGTGTAAAAATTTTTCAGGAGAAAATGGGTCACAAGTGGAAAGTATATATAAGAGGTTTTATTCTGGAAAGATAGGATAGCAGGCAGGGCATTTGCCTTGTATACAGCCAACCTAGGTATGATCCCTGGTACCCCATATTGTCCCCCAAGCCCTTTTACAAGTGATTCCTAAGTGTAGAGCAAGGAGCACAGTCAGGTGTGGCACCAAAACAACAACAAAAGTAAACCCTGTTTTGTAACACCTTTTGCAATATAACCCAGTACAAATTCAATCTTCCTTGATTCAGGGACAAACTCTTTTCCTCAACAGTGAGTATCATATCTAGTGGTACTCAGGCTTAATACTGGCTCAGTGCCCAGGGATCACACCTGACGGAGCTCAAGGATAATAAGAAATATGAGAGATTTATTCTAGTTCGGCTGAATGCTAAACAAGTGTCTGAATCACTGATCCATCTTGCTTTCTAGTCCCTAGAATTTGAATTTCTGAACAAAATATTAGCAAAAACAAATGGCAGAAGCCAGGGAAGGAACTAGAATATACTTATTTTCTGATTTGGAAAACTCAGAAATGAATGCAGCTATCTCAAGAACAAGGTGGAACTGATCTCTGACCCTGGACAATATATATTAATATTAAAGAAAAGGAACATTGGCCCAATTCTTTGATTACCTTTTCAGAGATGAGTGTTCTTTCCATTTTCACAGGCTTTGTTTTATTCTAATAATTCTTTTTAATTTTTTTGAAACCCTTGTGATTTATAAAGTTCTTCATAGTTGGGTTCCAGACATAGAATGCTTCAGGGCCAATCCCACCACCAGTGTCAAGCTTCCTCTACCAATGTTCCTATTTCATGCCACTACCACTTAACCCCCAGCCAGCAAGTTTTTTGGGCTACAGCCGGTGACACTCAGAGTTACTCCTGGCTCTCAGCTCAGAAATTGCTTCTGGCTTGGGAGACCATATGGAACTCCTGGGATTGAACCCAGGTCTATCCTGGGTCAGCTGCATGCAAGGCAGATGCCCTACATTTGTGCTATCATACCAGCCCCTTATTTCTGTCCTTTCTTTTTTTATTTTTGTCTTTTTTTTTCTTCTAATTGGTTTTTGGGTCACACCCAGCAGTGCTCAGTGGTTACTCCTGGTTCTACGCTCAGAAATCGCTCCTGGTAGGTTCTGGAAAACACATGCGATGCTGGGGTTCGAACCACCATCCTTTTGCATGCAAGACAAATGCCCTACCTCCAGGCTATCTCTCCGGCCCCTATTTCTGTCTTTTCTTAACACTACCAATGCATTCAAAACTTCTTGGCCCCTGTCTTCCATCCTTTCATATTTGTGTTTCTCCTCCTCCACTCAGTTTCTTTCCTTCTCTTTATACTCTGGAATGTTATCAACAACTCCCATTTAAATAATTGCATCTAGTCATTTCTTAAAGGAAACTATCTTTGAGACTGTTTTAGAAATTGACTTGATCCACCTAGTGTTTTCTAAACAGTTCCTAGGTTCCTGTCTCAATGTCACTTAGGCTTGAAAAAGGCAGGGAATACTATTACCTAAGAACCATCATTAACATTGTTGAATACAGAGAACAACAGGGGTTAGGAAATTGAATCTCAAATTCCAGATCCTAGATGTTCCAAGTCAGTGTGGGGTCCCTGCTAATCTTATGAATGAAGTCAGTCTCAAACTTTCTAAACTCATTCCCACCAAAGAGAGATTGCAAGTGTTCTTTTCCCTAAATCACCCCACTCCCCCACTCCTCCAATCCTGACTTTGCTGATAATGTCTTCGTATTTTATCATAACTCAAATGTCACCTATTGAGGGAAAACTTTTCTAACTAACTTTCAACTCCAGATCCTATCACACTCTTTCAAACCACCCCCATCATATAATTCTTCTTAGCATCTATCACTATTCAAAGCTTCTATTAATTTATTTGTACATATGTGCTTTCTTTGTATTTCCTGCAGCACTTCAGTTCTATGAAAATACAGGCACTGTTAAACATTCATGGCTCTCTCTCTCTCCAAGACCAATATAATCTATCCAAAGTATTGACATGTAATAAATTCATATTTATTCACGCATCAAGGATGACCTCAGATATACAGCTTCTCTGGACTTTCTTCTTCTATCGTTGGCATAGAAGTAGAGATAAAGTCTAGATAAGAAGCTGCAGAATCTTTTGCTCATAGGAAAGATCTCACAGAGAGGCCCAACATTTAGGAACTGAATATGACCATTGTTTGCTATCAGAACAGGTATTACATTCTCTAGTAGATGAACGAGGGTCTCTGGTATGTACCTGCTGTATTTTATCATCATGTGTCCAACACAAGTGTCCAAATATCATATGTCCATACCAAGACATGGCAGGCAGGGTTCCAGATAGTAGCACTCTCAGAGATTCTGGGAAAGTCCCAGAAAGGATCACAAAAAATGTTGAATAAATACCCCAGTTACAGGGAATTGCTCTGCTAAAGAGGTACAGAACAAGAGGTCAGAAGCCATGGGTAGCAGTAGCAGCTAAAGAAAATCTGAACTTTCCAAGGCACCTTTATAGAGGGCAAAAGCAAAGCAATGACAAGATAGACTTTCATATCCCCTGAAAGAGCCCTACAGGAGTGGCACCAGTTGTGGGACACAGGGACAAGAGAAGCAGAGAGCTGGACAGACAGCACTAGTGAGTGAGATTTCTTCTCCCAGAGTCACTTTCCTGGCCTTTTATACTGGCTTTTGCTACAAGCAATCAACACAAAACTAAATGACCATATAGCAATTTTGTGATAAAAGAAAAAAAGAACTGATTGCCAGTTTGGTTTCTCATTAGCAAAATAAAAAACCAGTTCTTTGCAAATTCATACACTATTATTTTCTAGTCCTATATACAGTCTTACTTTACATTCTGATTTCACAAGTTTTATCACTCAACAACAATGATATATAGCAATATATAATATATGTAATGATATAAAATATATAGTAATATTTTAATGAATGGCTGAATATACAAGTACTTATATACTATCCACAAAACAAAACTAGCTTTTTGCACAATATAGTCATAATTCCACACATGCATTAAAATTTTTGTTTCATGTTTTCTTTTTAATATTCCCTTTTTAAACTTATAAAAACTTATTTATAGACATAGTGTGTCAAGAAAATGTTTTCAGTGGAAATTACTATGGGAAAAATAAAAATGCATGTGGCCAAAAATGTTTAATTACAAAATGCACAGAACCTTCTCTTACATCATTGCTGAGCTGTGCGAGACTTCCAGTGTGCAGAGACTTTAGAATCCAGAAAATAAAATGTCTTCATCTCCCATAACCACTCTGACAGTCTCTGAACAAAGCTGAATTTTCTAATCTCCCATCACAGCTGCCATAAACTTTTTTTTTTGTTTGGTTTGGTTTGGTTTGGTTTGGTTTGGTTTGGTTTTTGGGCCACACTCAGTAATGCTCAGGGGTTACTCCTAGCTATGCACTCAGAAGTCGCTCCTGGCTTGGGGGACCATATGGGACGCCGGGGATCGAACCGCGGTCCGTCCTAGGCTAGCGCTGGCAAGGCAGACATCTTACCTCTAGCGCCACCACACCAGCCCTCTGCCATAAACTTTTAATGTAATCAGACTACTCACTGGAGGGCTCTAAAAATAAGATATGGGTAACTTTCATAGTGATGCCATTTTCCTGTGGAAAGAACAGAAGCCAGTCAGGCAACAGCACACCACCATTAATTACTTCCGTGATTCTGCAAGTGTTTGTGAAACACCCACTGCATGCCAGGCACGTATATAGGCAATAGGGCCCAAAGAAATAAGCCACCAACTATTGAAAAATAGATATGGCTATTTAACCCATTTAACATGTGTTGAAAGAGTGGAGAAGTGACCTGAAAACTAACAAATAGAATTCCATTTAAGTTAGCAGAGATGGGGAGGTTAAATATGACCCCAGGAATTCAGAGGTGATACTGAAGCCAGCCCTCAGGGATGAGGGTTTTCTGATAAAGGTATGTTTTAGTAAAGACCTAGGGTGTGAGAATAAGGTTTTCCTAGCCCACTAACAGTGATCCTGGAGCAGAGATATAGGAGTGAGCCATAAACGCCACCAGGTATATCCCCAGAACTAAAACAAAACAAAACAAAAAAATAAATAAATAAAAGGTAAGTCTTCATAAAGACCTTAGTTTTGAGAAGTTATTCTCCAAATATAGGCAAATCTATTAGTGAAGAAACTATGGCTTCAGGCCTGAACATCAAGACCTGGAAAGAATCTAAAAAAGAAAAGCAAAATAAATTCAGCAAAAACAAATGTGAACATATTGTTGTCTCCTAAGACATTTGGATCAATCAAAAGACAAAGGGTCAGGATCTGAATAATTTAAAATCACTTTCTCTCTGACATTTATAAGGTCAAGGATAAGAGAGTATGTAAGAAAAGATAAAAAAAAAAGCAATATGAAGCAGGACCCTTTTATGAGACAGGTCAGTCAGGAGAGCAGAGGACTGGGTAGCAGGTGATCTGTGCTCAAAGGCCCAAATTTCAGCAAGTCATAAATACAGCACCTGTTGGATATGGTCGGACAATGGCCCTGGTCACATGGACTTGATGGCCACACCAAAAAAAGATAGTTCTTGTCCTGCCTCAAATTATTGTTTACAGGGGTACCTGGGGGACAGGGCCACTTTTTGAAGAAGCAAAGGATTCAACCCTTGGTGCATTCGACTTACTGTATATACATGAGTATAAGCCAAGTTTTTCAGCACAAAACCCTTGCATCAGATACAGCTGAAGCTCTGTTTGGACATACATATGAGGAGGAGGAGAAATCCAGTTTTGAAGGATTTTAACCTTTGTGATTTAGCTTGATTACCTATTAGGCTACAGTTTTCTGCATTTTATTTAAAGTTTTAAAGTTATTATTGCTAGTTTACAGTTTTTCTTCAGCAATAAATATTGAAAAATATTTAACCTACTGATTCCTCAATTATTATAATTGTTTTGGGTATATATTTTTATTTTATTTTATTTTTGGAAATTTACCAGTAACTGCTGCATTTTTCACCTCGGCTTATACTTGAGTCACTAAGTTTTCCCAGTTTTTAGGGTAAAATTGGGGGGGTGGTCAGCTTATACTCGGGTGGACTTATACTCAAGTATATACGATATATTTCATCTCACACACCATAATTTAGATGTAATATCAAGCAGGAAAGCTTCCTCCTCATCTTTCCAGAAAAGCTATACTCTCAGCCAATAGTCAGGAATCCCATGGCTACCACCCTTGTAAAGGGGACTTCTGGAATTTTAGGTGAGAATATAAATCATGGAAGAAGGGTGGCCCACATTCCATGAATTTTAGTAAGTGGATCTGTTTAAAGCAGATAAATGCCAGAAGACAACTGGCAGATATCTATGGACTCCTAACTCCAGTCAGACTCATCCCTAACTTTCCTTCCCTTCTTCTCAGCAATGACTCTGTAGAGCTCCAGAGAGATCAATGAAACTTCCAAGTCTCTGGTGATCTCCCGGAACAAGCAATAGAGATAGAAACCAAGGGCCAAGCAGGTGCTCTTCAAGGAACCTCAGTCCCTTGGACACACATATGTGCAAGCCAAACATGTTTGAACTGGGATTAGTATGTTGGGTCAAAATTGTTTGAATCCAAAGGCCTACTGGCATTTCTTCAGTTTTGACCTTTAATTTTATGTTCTGTCTCTTTACTCTTGAGGGAAGCATCCCTGATGTTTTTCATCCCCCTCAGCAAATTCTCATAAAGGAAATCTCTCCCCTTTATAAAGACTGCCATTTTCAGGACAGTTTAGATGACAAAGACTACTCTTGTGGGGAGCCTTTTTTTTTCTTTTTTTCCCCTTTTTCAGGGGAGACTGAAGACTTCTATTACCCTATGACCCACTCCTGTCATACTAATCGTACCCTATTTCTCATTCACATGTAAAATTATTGTAATTAGATTATAAATATATGCACTTGAGCCAAAGTTCTTATTTTCTAAATAAACGTATAATTACATTTTTATATAGTACTTATTCACAAATATATTTTTATCCAATTACTATGTATTTTATATGCTATTGCATCCAATCAGGAACTGGGACATGTCGAGTAATATATTTACTAAAGTTAAAGTAAAGCAATTTAAAAAAAAGAAACTGTGGCTTGTTTCACTTTATAATGTTGGAAACATTTTCTTTGCAGTGTTATACTATCATCTGCTATTGAGTCCTTGATTTATCTCTTAACTGAAATATATCTTAGAGCAGTTGGCGGTAAAATAAGAAAGTGGGACACTTTCTAAACTATTGCATTTCTGAAAGGTTCTTTGTCTGGCTTTAACATAAATGGCACGTTAGCTGAACATAGAATCCATGGGTCACGATCTTAATTAGCCTTTGGATGTGAAGAATCTATATTAAGAGAGAAATCTGAAACAAGCTATATTTCCTCTTTTGTAGGTGCCCTGTTCTTCTATTGATATTCTTGCAGGATTTTTGTTAAGAAACCCTAAACTGTGCCACATAGTCTTCTTATTTTATCTTCTGAGAGGCCCAACAGATCTAGGAGCATGTCTCACTACCCCCTGGTGAGGTGTGATGAAGAAGATACAAGATCTGTAACTTCTGGGAAGAGCCCCAAAGAGACAATTGGGACCAAATGTGTTACAGTAATACCCTGTATTACTAAAAACTATATGGAATGTTATCAGTAAGCAAGAACTCAGTAATGTTCTCTTAAGTTCTTTGCCTTTCCATGAACAGAGTTTTATCAATAGGATTTCTATAGAAAGATCAAAGTGATATGTCAGGGACTGAAAAAAATAGTAAGTTGAACCTTTAAAAGAATAATTCTATTCTATGATTCTGTTTTCATGAGTTTCCTTGTTTCAATGACAGATGCTACTTATGCTAAGTTTTACCTTTTGTCCTTAAATCCATCAAGTTCTATGTCTCCAGACCAGAACTGTTAGTGCTCTGCTTGGCCCTGTCCCTTAGAAGTCTTGTACTAAAAGGTCACATGACAATACTCCACTATCTAGAAAGAACATCACAGGTAGAAGAACATAAGAAGAAAAGATGGCACCATGCTAATAAAAGGATCTTACTATAGAAGAATCAGGATCCTAGGCAAAATAATTTTCTTACAGATTCTTAGAGGTGAAAGCAAGCAGAACATTTGCTTTGTTTTCCAGAGTGCAATATTCCTATGCATGTGGCGATCTCTTCTTTTTTTTTTTTAAGTTTTATTTAAACACCGTATTACAAACATGACTGTAGTTGGGTATTAGTCACACAAAAAACACTCCCTTTCACCAGTGAAACATTCCCACCACCAATTCATCTTATATCCCTCCACCCACTCTTCTTGAGGAAGCCCTTATGCTCAAAATGGAGAGAGCAGACTTGAAATTGCTACAAGGTTTTAGGCTGATAAGTAAGGTGAAAACTTAGCTTATAAGCTGAAAGCTTGTTCCTTCCTATCCCCAAATCTATGTGCTGAAATTGTATCTCCAACTGTGATAATATTTGGAGGGATACCATAAAGAGGTGAGCAAATCATGCAAGTGAGGACTACCAGGATGTGATTGTTGCCCTTAGAAAAGGAGGAATAGCTCACTGTTAAATCACTGCATGATGGCACAGCAAGAAGACACTCTTCCATCAACTAGAAAGTGAGCTCTCTAGACATCCAATCCACCAGTGCTTTGACGCTGGGCCTCTAGCCTCCACAAGTGTGAGAAATAAATTTCTGCAGTTTAAGTTACCAAGTCCAGGAGGAATTTTTGTTAAAGCAAACTCCAGGTATTGTCCTACCACATATTTTGATCAGAAAATTCTGCTTTAACTTTCTAGTACAGGAGTTATGCTCTTAAAATTTATCTATTACTAAGTTTTTAAGTACTTGCAGAAATTAGACCTAAAATATATCAAAATAAGTTTTCACATGACTTTTAGTTATTATTTAATTTTAGTTATTATTCTAGAAATTCACAATGCATGTTAGTGTTTTAAAGGCTCATAAAGAGCCTACAACAAAGAATCTCACTGAAATTTATACTTAGCTGAGTGGTTCTGAGCTTATTTAAATAGGCACAAATAATCATTTTAATTAATGTTCATTAATATCGGGTAGAATAAGAATAAACTTTGGAAATTATTGTTTTGAACAAACTTTCCAGATCAAAGGATTTGCCATGGTGCTTTCTCTTCTGCATTCAACACTGTATCAGCAAAGACTTCACCAAAAATGAAATTAAAAGAGGGCCTTAGAAAATCTGTGAATTGAATTCCCTATAGTCAGTTAGATTCAAGAAGTAAACTTTTACTTTATCATCAAGTTTCCTCTTAACATATTTAGTTAAATCATTCTTGTTTGTCCCTGATGAAATTTTAGGCATGTCCCCAGGTTTTTTCAATATTTCTCAAGAATCAAATTTAGGAAGCAAAACATAGTGACAACATGTTCAAATAAAAATTCTATTAATTTTAATATCAAGGCTTCCATCTCTGATTTAATTTAAATCTCCTCTCATCACGATAATAGAGCCAGTCAGAAAGAAAGTCTTTGATGGAAAAGAAAGGGAAGATTACTCATATATTATGGGTGCAAGTCACTTCACTATTGTTTTTAAAGACAAATTAAGTTGGTGCTTCTTATCACAGCATGTTTAAAAAGGGAAATTATATACAAAAAAAGCATCCTTAATATTTACAGTAGATTTATCACAAGTAATTCTCAAGGCCTGAATTCTGTGGTGGGATATAGTGACAAAATGAAATGAATACTTCTCAAAGGATAATTCACCCAGCCAGTCTTAGATTCACGTTTGAAGGAAAGATACACAGCTACACAGATAAATAATAGCTGAGGAACTTTACAGACTCAAAACTAACCTTAAAAGAATAAGTGAAAGGGCTGGAGCGGTGGCATATGTCTTGCATGCTCTAGCCTAGGATCAACTACAGTTCAATCCCTCAGCATTCCATATGGTCCCCCATGCCAGGAGAGATTCCTGAGTGCATAGCCAGGAGTAACCCCTGAGTTTCACAGGGTGTGACCCAAAAAAACAAAGAAAAGAATAAGTGAAAGGTCAACTTTAAGGTAAGGCAGACCCAACACACACACCAAACTCTTACAAAAAGATGACACTAAATCCCATGACAATTGTCTCTATCAATGTCAATGAACTAGATGCACCAGACAAGAGGCAAAGAATGACAAATGAAAAGAAAAAGATTGAATCTAATATTTTACTGCCTCCAAGAAACACATTTGAATAGTCAGAGCAAATATAGACTCAAAGTCAAAGTTTGGAGAACAATAATTCAAGCAAGCAACTCCCTTAAAATGCTTGAGTGGCCATATTAATATCAACCTTAAAACTAAACTTAACCCTACACCTAAGCCTAACACTAATGTTAACCCTAACCCTCATTCTGTAACTAAACCTAGCCCTAACACTAATGATATTCATAAACTTAACCCTAACCCCTACCATAACCCTAAACCTAGCCCTAAACCTAAACCTAATCCTAACTCTAGCCCTAGCCCTCCTCAAGAACTAGCCTTAAGACTAACCCTAACCCAAACCATAACCATAACAATAATCATAACCAAAAAATGTATGCTCATCTGTCTCAACAATCTTAAGTAATTTCACTATTATTTTAAAAGACAAATCGACTTGGTGTTTCCCACCAATTTTCCAGGAGACTCTAACTGATACATCTATACCTCCAAGTGCTATGTGCTCCCTATTCACAATATTCTAATTGTTAATTCTAACAATCTATCTATCTATCTATCTATCTATCTAATCAGCTAAATCTAGACAATGAAGTTGTGTGTCTCCCCCCCCATAATGTTAGACCTTTGACTTCAGTGACAAAATGACAGAAGACCTGTTGATTTGGTCCTCCTATAAGATAGGCCAAAGACATTATTTATCAAGCCTGCTACACACCTTTAAAATGTGTTTGCTTTCAATGGCCCACAGTTGTGAAATAAATGTCACCCTCATGATACAGTGCTAGAAAGCAAATATCCAGAGTATAATCTACTGTGGCTTACTGTAATCATGCATGATGTAGCCTATAAGAGCAAGCCATTAAAATCTGTCTAACCTGATGAGTAATCCTGAGTGAAGCCAGTTTTTTTGCACAGTCTGGTCTTCACCTACATTAAAAAGTCATAAAAAGAAGCCAGAGAGATAGCATGGAGGTGGGGCATTTGCCTTGCATGCAGAAGGATGGTGGTTCAAATCCGGTATCCCATCTGGTCCCCTGAGCCTGCCAGGAGTGATTTCTGAGTGTAGAGCCAGGAATAAATCCTGAGTGCTGCCCGGTGTGACCAAAAAACTAAATATAAATAAATATAAATAAATAAGTCATAAAGAGCAAGAAGCTGTCCACTACAGAAATGCCCAGAGTCACCAATAGCAACCAGAAGAAATTTTCTTCTTTCTTCACATCCACTGGCTAGGGAGTGAAAAAGTAATAACATTTCTAATCAGCTCACAGACTGACTTGTAATTATGCCTTGTCATGGTGCTGCACAATCCCTTGACATGTCAAAGCTATTTCTTTTTGTTCTTGCTTACTGTTCTCATTCAGATATTGGTTGTATTCTCCAAATTCCCAATCAGACCCAAGAGTTAATGTTGCAGCTTGTATCTTGACAGTGAGACAAGAAGTCTCAAGGCTACTTTGTACTAATCATACCTGTAACTTGGTAGCCAGATTTCAATTTTCACATCAATGAGATGTCCTTGCTCTAGTCTCTGAACTCACGTAGTGTTTCCTATTCCAGAACATGAGTTGTAGTGGTAGAATAGAAGTAGGTTTTCACATTGATCAACTTGCCAGAAGTAAATCTGCTTCTCAAAACATGTCTAAAGGTCATTCTTTCAAATTGAAATAAAACAACCCATACCTGATCTGAGATTCTCTTTTTATTATTATGTTCTATGTGTACAGAAATTGGGAAACTTATAAGAACAGGTTTGAGTAAAAATATAGTACTATTTCCAAAGATTATGCTTCTTTTAGAGTGAATACTAAAGTTTGGGCTATATCTGGTGAATTCTAAATTTTACTCCTGACTCTGTGCTCAGGTATCCCTCCTGCTAGTGCCCTGAGAAATTTACATGGTGGCAGAGATCCCAGTAATTGAATCAAGGATAACTACATATATACAAGTTAAGCACCTAAACCTTTACTATCTCCAAGCCTCCAAAAGTTGTTTCTTAGCCCAAAATATAGTGTGATTTCTTTTTTTTTAATTTTTATTGTGATCATAATGGCTTACATATCTTTCACAGTAGTATTTTAGGTATATATTAACATTGAATCAGGGGAATACCCATCACCAAATTTGTCCTCCCCTCATCCCAGTTCCCTTTCTGCAACCCATATACTCCACCATCACCCCCCAGACTGCTAGAGTAGGTGGACCCCTCTTTGTCTAGCTTACTATTAGTGGTCATATATCTGTTTGGTCCTGGTACCTTTCCTTATTCCCCCTCTATTTAAGAGGCGAAGCTAGATAAATAAAGTTATGTGGTTTTGTTTGAAGGAAAGAAAAGCAATAGAATGGGGTACAAAATAAGAAAAAATAAAAAATAAATTAAAAAAGAAGCCAAATACTTTGAAAATGGGCAGACCTTAGAGGCTTTCAACCTCAGTTTGAGAGAGGACATGGAAAAGGTAATTGAAAGATCACAACAATACAGAAAGAAATATCAAATTAAATATCCAGTGAGCACTACAGCAATAAAGACAAGCATCACACAATAGTCTTGGTTCTGAAATCAAAGCATGCTGGAGTGCAAAAAGAAAGATAAAATAAAATAAAATAAAATTGGAGATATCAACTTCAATATATACACCAAAATAAATATATCAAAAAAATCGATCAATCAATAAATAAATGTGTGGAAAGATGATTATTTTGTGTTTGTTTTTTCTTTTTCCCCCTGCATAGGCACATTAAGTATTGGGGATATTATAGAGGGAATTCCCTTGGCCTAGGAGTTACAGGGTTTCTCCACCCCTGAAGTATACTGTCATGGGATTAACTATAGACTCCTTGCATGATCATTTACTCTCCCCTCAGTGCTTTTGTGGTGTATGGAAGACTTCTGCTTCGTCTTGGATTGTAAAATCAGACCTCTGTATCTAGAGATCTTGGTGACTGTGCAGCTCAAGGAATGGAGCTTATGATGTGGTCTTTCTTTGTGGTTCTAGGATTTCTGCTTCTTCAGTGTCGTTTTAATCCATCTTCTGTAATTGGTGGTCTTGGACATTATGTTGCTCCTAGAATGGAGCCTGGGATAAAGTCTTTCGTTATGTTTCCGGAAGACCCATTCAGTTGCGATTGTCTCAGTTAGACCTCTGGAGTTGGATATCTGGTTTGTTGAACAGATCTAGGCTAGCGCTTTTCGTTGCTGTTGTTGTTATTGGTCCCAGGATGCGTCTTGTCAAGTCCTGGTTGTAACAACCAGTCATCTGAATATAGTGATCTTGGCTTTTGCTCAGGTCAAAAGGTGACATGTCTTCTAATTTTGTCTTATCGTTGGCTGATGAGGAAGGACAACTTGCTCTTAGATCAAGTTGTTCCCATTTCCTCATTGTAAGGTTATAAATTTAGAACTGGCGCATGTTGGCATCAGAGCAGCATTATGAATGCCCTGGAGGGGACTTGGTTCCTGGAGCTGTTGTGGAGAACTCTGTCATTTCTATGTCTGGGATTCAGGAGTCAAGGCTGGACAGTCGGTGTCTAGTTCCCTAGAGTCTAAGTTGGTTCCACATGACATACGTTCAGGGTGGGAGATATTCCTGTGTTATAAAGAAGTATGAGTTCTTATCCCTAGTAGATAAGAGCTTTTTTACACATAAAATTTCCCCTTTGTTTAATATGTCTTTGCAGGAAGAAGTGGTGCTACATTATATTGCTGGTGGAGAGAGAAGAAAACAGACACACACCAAAAACTAAAAATATATATGCTCGCACATATCTAAAGGACAGTGGCATTCCACATGGTTTTCCATGCCCACCAGGGGCGATTTCTGAGCCTAGAGCCAGGAGCACCCTCTGGGCGCTGCCTGGAGTGACCCAAAAGAAGCAAAAACAAATCAAATCAAAAACTAAACTAAAACAAAACAAAACAAAACAACACAAAATAAAACGAACAAGAATGAAAAAGAAAAGAAGAAAAAGAAAGAAAAAACAAAAAGGGAAGAAATGAAACAGGAGATTATTTTATTTTATTTTATTTTATTTATTTATTTATTTTATTTGGGGAGAAACAGGGTAAGAGGTAGTGTTATATAGGTCTATACTTATGATGAAAGTATAGGCTTCCCATTGTCTTTTGAGATTTCCTTGTGAAATATGCGGACCAGGCAGGGAGGTCTTGGGTAGAGTTCTTGCAGTGGGGGTATTTGGAGCTAGTTCCGGTAACAAGCCCCAGTCCCTGTTAGGGAGAGGTGATTAGGAGGGCCACACTGCTGTTGGTTTATTTTCTTGCCGGGAATGAGGTGAGAGCTTGAGTGGGTGTCTCTTCACTTGGGTAGTGGGTACTGGTTCGTTGGGGTAGGAGGACGGTCTTGATGCCTAATGGATTAAGAACTGAGGGTGAAGAGTTACAATGTGGTGGGGATATTGGGCGTGGGATTGAGGGGTGAAGAGATAGTTGGATTTCTGGAGGAGGGGGAGGGAATAATATATGGGAGAGGTTATATGGGGTATAGGTATGGGTTATTTGTGGTTTAGGTTTGTCCCTGAAAGAAGATTCCTATCTCTGTGTGCTCCTGCCCACATATAAACATATAGAAGTTAGCTTAGGTATATATTAATGTAGCGAGGTAGGGAGAGCAAGAGGTGCGCTGAGTACAGAAAGATAGGTAAGTATAATACTTGTAAGGAAAGGAAAACTAAAAGATCAACTTTTGGATATGTATCGGTTTTGTGTCTCGAGTACTGACCACTGTGTTAGTGAGGTCTATCTATATAGGTGTTTACCTTTTGCAGTATTGTCCACAGCACCCTATAAGTCAGCTTTCCATTCCTATAGAGGTGGTAACCGTGTGGTTTTTATTTGACATAGATTGAATTGATGATAGTGAGGAGGAGAAGGTGAAAGAAGAGGGAGACAAGAAGTAAGAGAAGGAAAAACAAAACAAACCAACAATCAAACAACAACAACAACAAAAATACAAAGTAATGAGAAGAGAGGGTATAAAAGCAAGGGCATGTTAGTTTGATTGAACGTATTCATTGCTTAGGCCCTGTGGTAAAAATCTGTAGGTTTCGGTTGTTGCTTTGGTGATCTGGCTGGTCATGTGCTTCAGGTCCTAAAAGAAGGCATAATCTAGAGAAAAAGGGTATATTAAAGAGTTTTATCCAGCCATTTTCATAATTCTAGCTGAGTATGGTGCCTCATGTGACTGAGCACTGAGGTACCACCATAGTATGTTCACCCTTTGTCTCCAGGAACCCCAATGGACAGAAAAACTGAGAGGTTATTTTAAATATGTTAAGCTTAAGGCATTCAAACATAATGTTTTGAAGTGTTTCCGTTGGACTCAGTAATTTCCCATCATAATCTTTACCTGTAATTCTGTATAAGATCCCTAGTAAATTATTATGGGCTTTTGTAGTAAAACGATGATTACATACCTGTTCTCTCTATGCTGTTGTTTCTGCTATTGCTGATTTCTTTATGATATAATGTGTAGTCAGGCTTTGTGTTGTTTCTCTTCCCTTTGTTTTTGGGCTCTACTCCCTAGTATATGGTGATTATTACAGTGTTTGAAGTTTCTATCCTGTTATACCCTGTTATTTAATCGCAGGATATTGGTTGTATATCTGGTGTATATTCTAGATACTTCAGAATAGTGCTATCATTCTGTGTTTATCTTTCATCTTCTGGCTTGCTTTGTTTAACATAATATGTTCTAGGTCCATCCGCATTGCTGCAAAGTCTGTGATTGTATCATTTCTGACTGCCATGTAGTATTCCATTGTGTATAGATGCCACATCTTAATGATCCACTCATCTGTTGTTGGACATCGAGGTTAATTCCAAGACGTGGATATTATACTGAGTGCTGTGATAAATAGTGGGGTGCACACATACTTTGGGATGAATGTCCTTCTGACTTGGGGGTAGATATCTAGGAGAGCAATTGCTGGGTCAAATGGCAGCTCAATTCTGAGTTCCTTGAGCGCTCTCCAAACTGTTACCCATAAGTGTTGGACTAGTGCGCATTCCCACCAGCAGATGAGAGTGCCAACAGAGATTGTTCCCATTGTTTTTTATGTGAGCCATCCTCACTGATGTAAGGAGGTACCTCATTGTTGTCTTGATTTGGATTTCCCTAATGATGAGTGAAGGTGAGCATGTTTTCATGTGTTTGTTGGCCATCTTTTGGTCTTCCTCGGAGACGTGTCTATTCATTTCATCTCCCCATTTTTCTGTGGCTTTATTTGGTTTTGGGGGACTCAGCTTTCTGAGTGCTTTGTATATTTTGGTAATCAGCCCTTTATCTGATGTGTTGAGTGCGAAAATATTTTCCCATTCAGTTAGCTGTCTTCTTGTTTTAAATTGGGTTTCCTTCGCCATGCAGAAGCTTCTTAGTTTGATGTAAACCCATTTGTTTACGTTTGATGCTAGAGTACTTGCCGTTGGTGTTCCATCCTCAAAGACATTTTTAATATATAGGTCTTCGAGTGTTCTGCCTATTTTTTCTCAATAAACTTTATAGATTCTGATCTAATTTCAAGGTCTTTAATCCATTTTGAGTTGACTTTTGTATAAGAAGTGAGGTATGGGTCAATTTTCAGTTTCTTACAGATGGTTTTCCAGTTGTACCAACACCATTTGTTGAAGAGACTTTCTTTGTTCCATTTCAAGTTCTTAGCTCTATTGTTAAATATAAGTTGATTGTATATCTGGGGAATTATGTCTGGAAATTCTGTTCTAACCCACTGGTCTGAGGCTCTGTTTTTGTTCCAGTACCATGCTGTTTTGATCACTATGGCTTTATAGTATAGCTTCAGTTTAGGTAAAGAGATGCCACCCAGCTTCTTGTTTTTCAGTATCTGTTTGACTATCCTGAGTCTTTCGTGATTCCAGATGAAGTTTATGATTGATTGTTCTAAGTCCTGAAAAAATAATGCCTGGATTTGGATGGGGGTTGCATTGAATCTATATAGAAGTTTGGGTAGGATAGTCATTTTGATTATGTTGATTTACCTATCCATGAGCATGGGATGTTCTTCCATTTCCTTAGATCCTCTTCAATTTCTTTCTGAAGTGTTTTGAAATTTTCATGGTATAGGTCCTTCACTTTCCTTGTAAGGTTGATTCCTAGGTACTTAATATTTTTATACTATTTTAAATAAAATTATATTTTTAATTTCTCTCTCCTCAGCTTCGTTATTTGTATAGAAAAACGCTACTGTCTTTTGTGTATTGACTTTGTATTCAGCCACTTTGCTGTAATGGTTAATTGTTTCTAGGAATTTTACTGTAGACTCTTTAGGGTTTTTAATGTATATCATCATATCATCTGCAAAAAAAGATAGTTTGAGTTCCTCTTTCCCAATTTGGATTCCTTTGATTCCCTTCTCTTGTCAAATTGCTATTGCATGGACTTCTAAGTTTATATTGAATAAGAGTGGAGAGAGGGGACAGCCTTGCCTAGTTCCTGATCTTAGTGGAAATGCTTCTAGTTTTTCTCCATTGAGGATAATGTTGGCTGTGGGCTTTTTATAGATAGCTGTAACAATCTTGAGGAAGGTTGCTTCTAACCCTATTTTGCTGAGTGTCTTCAACATGAAAGGGTGTTGGATTTTGTCAAACGCCTTCTCTGCATCGATTGATATGATCATGTGGTTTTTGTCTTTCTTTTGTTGATGTGATGTATGATGTTAATTGATTTGCATATGTTGAACCAACCTTGCATTCCTGTGATAAAACCCTTTTGGTCATGTGTATAATCGTTTTTGATGAAGTGCTGGATTTGGTTTGCTAAGCTTTTGTGGAGTATCTTTGCATCTCTATGTTCATTAGTGAGATTGGTCTGTAGTTTTCTTTCTTGGTGGTGTCTTTGTCATCTTTGGGAATGAGTGTGATATTAGACTCATAAAAGGAGTTGGGGAGAATTCCTGTTTTTTTCGATGGTTTGGAAGAGCCTGTGGAAAAGTGGTAGTAAGTCTTCTAGGAATGTTTGATAGAATTCACCTGTAAATCCATCTGGACCTGCACTTTTGTTCTTAGGGAGTTTCTTAATTACATCTTCAATTTCCTCTGAAGTGATTAATCTGTTTAGGATTTCTAGGTCTTCCTTTTCCAGCCTCAGAAGATGGTATTTTCCAGGAATATGTCTATTTCTACTGGGTTCTCTAGCCTAACTGAGTATAGTTGTTCATAATATGATCTCATGAAATGTTGTATTTATTGGGGTTCTGTTGTAATCTCTCCCCTTTCATTTGTAATCCTACTGATTTGGGATGTTTTCCTTCTTTTTTTGGGGTGAGTTTTGCCAGTGGTTTGTCTATCATGTTTATTTTTTCAAAAAACCAACTCCTGGTCTTATTGATTTTTTGTATTGTATTCTTAGTTTCTATGTTGTTTATTTTTGCTCTGGTTTTTGTTACTTCTTGGCTTCTGATTGTGGTTGGATTTCTTTGCTGGTGTTGTTCCAATTCCTTGAAATGATCCTTTAAACTGTTGATTTTGTAATTTTCCTCTTTTTTGACATAGGCCTTTATTGCTATGAGTTTCCCCTTTTGCTGTGTCCCAAGAATTTTGACAAGTCATCTCTTCATTATCATTTGTCTCAAGGAATCTTTTTATTTCTTCCTTAAGTTGCTCTTTGATCCAGCTGTTGTTCAGCAGTATGTTGTTTAATCTCCAGGTATTAGTTTTTCTTCATTGCTTCTTCTTGCAGTCAATTTTGACCTCTGTTGCATAGTGATCTTCTAGGGTGCTTCTAATGATCCTTACATTTGTGATCTTATATAGGTTAGATTTGTGTCCTAAGACATGATCTATTCTGGAGAAGGTTCCATGAGGGCTTGAGAAGAATGTGCATTCTGTTTTCTGGGGGTGGAGGGCCCTATATAAGTCTATTAACCCTAGATCTTCTAATTTTTCATTTAGGGCTCTTATTTCTTTGCTATTTTTCTGTTTGGTGGATCTGTCCAGTGGTGATAGTGGATTATTGAGATCTCCTATTAGTATCACATTTCCCTTCATGTGTTTCTCCAGGTTAGCAAGCAACTGCCTCATATATTTCACTGACTCTACATTATGTGCATAAATATTGATCAGGGTTAGTACCTCTTGATCTAGTGTTCACCTGATTAGTATGTAGTGACCCTCTTTGTCTCTGATCACTTTCTCGAGGTTGAATGCAATTTGGTCTGATATAAGAATAGCTGTCCCTGCTCTTTTTTGTTTTCCATTGGCCTAGAAAATTGATTTTCATTCTTTTATTCTAAGCCTATGCCTGTCCTGTACTTGTAGGTGTGTTTCTTGCAGGCAGCAGAAGTCTGGTTTATGTTTTCTAATCCAGTTCTCTACTATGTGTCTTTAATGAGAGAGTTTAGTCCATTAACATTTAGGGAGATTATTGACCGAGAGGGTTGTTGTGCAGTTGTGTTGTGTAGAGTGGTTATTGTTACAATGGGGGGTTTGGATTGTGTAGTTTGTCTCTGAGTAGGTCATTTAGGATCAGTTTTGTTTGCACAAATAATGCAAGATTGTTTTTGTTTTAGGCTACCATCCCATATAAATGGCAATTTTGCTGTGTATTGTACCCTAGGCTGGAAATTTTTTTCATTCAGTCGTTTAAATATTTCATCCCACTGTCCTCTTGCTTGAATTGTTTCAAATGGAAGATCTGGTTTGATTCTTATGTCCCTTCCCTTTACTTGAGGTTCTTATTTTCCCTTATTGCTTCTTTCTCTTTGTTTTTTGCCAATTGGATTACTATATGTCTTGGTGTTGGTTTATTAGGGTCTATTTTATTAGGGACTTTTTTCACTTCCTGGATTTGCACAGAGTCCTCTTTCCAAAGGGTGGAGAAGTTTTCTGATATTATTTCCCTAACTACTTGTTCTTCCCCTTTCCTATTTTCTCCCCTTCTGGTATATCTACAATTCTTATATTATTTCTTTTGCCTTTGTTCATTAAGTACTGGACTTTTCTTTTCAGTGCTTTGCCTCTTAATTCCGTGTTGGTTTCCTGGTCATTTTTGGTTCACAGTTTTTCTTCGAATGCTTCTATGTGCTTCTCCAACTCTGTGATTCTGCTCGTATGGCTTTTTACGGTGTCTGTTAATTTCTTGAATTTCTTTTGTATGGAGTTTCTCATGTTTTGTATCAGATCTTCTTTAATTTGGCTAATTTGTTCTTCGATGGATTTCTTGAACTCAGTGGCTAGCAATTCTCTCATTTCCGTTATCATGACTTGCATTTCCTTTCTCATGGCTGCTTTTAATCTTTGTTGGATCTTGTATTTTGGTGGACTTGAGAACTTACTAGGGTTTCTCAATGTGTCTCCAGCTGTTAGGGTCTTCCTCGTTTACGCATTTTTGTGTGTGTGTTTATTGGTGTGGTTGGGAGTGCAGTGCCTTCCGATTTCCTCCTGCTTTTGCCTCTTGTGGTGTGGGGCTGGGTCCCTTCTCTGGATTGCAGCTCTGGGTGGGACTGTTGGGTAGGCTGGCTGAGGTTTGGCCTCTCATGCGCCCTCAGTGGGAGCTTAGTTAGTTGTTCCCCCTCTTGCTGCCAGCCAGTGCAGTACCGCTCCTGAGAGCAATGGTGGAGGGTGCTATTGAGCCTGCCTCCTTTGCCTTCCTCCCCTACCTGGAAGTCAGCTGAGCTCTGCCTCCTCCAGGCCTCTGCCTGAAACCCCTCTAGATTGCAATTCCTAGCCCATCCTAGTGGGGAGCACCAGAGACCTCAGAGACGTGATCGGGGGATGGGGGAATGTAGGCAGTGGAAGGTCCCCTACCTTGCTGCCGGAAGTGGCCCCAGGAAACCTCAGGTGCGGGCAGGAAAGGGGCGGAGAGATTTCTTTTAATGTATTATTTCTATCCAAACCTTTATTATTTACACAAAACAGAATTATGTCATCAACTTTGTGAAGCTTACTGTGGCTTTGCCAAGAAAAAAATGACATTTATTCTAATGCTATAATTACTCCTTTGCTGATTATGTGAAACTTAACCACAACTTAACATGAGAAAAGATAAACAAAAATAGGAAGTATAATCATAAATTTTTACATAGTAGCAACCTGGTTTAAGAGATAGCAAAAGGAAAGAAACATGGTAAGGAAAGAAGTAAAGCCAGAAAGCAATTAAAGAGCAGAACTGGTCCTTTATAACTAGCCTAGTTCTGACTTAAAGAAATGAAAACAAATACCAAAAAGAAAAAGAAAAGAAAAAATAAAGATTTTAGATAGCACAAAGGCTTTCCTGAAAATGTTAGAGAAATGACATAACATGTTTTTAAAAAGTCAGCAAAATTTTTTCAAAGGCTGACAGATTTCTTAAAGGATCCCTGTACTCATTTAAATGTAGTCTTGGAAAAGATTTCAGAACTCAGGAACACTTTCAGAAAGTCATTAAGTTAGCTGGAGAGAAAAAGGATATAGAAACCTAAGGTACCTACTAAGAAGAATTCACCTGGGATATAATTAAGCAGACCTGAATGCTATTGACCTACTCACTTTGCGAGCCAGGGCTACTACCTCTCTTTAACAGACAATTCTAAGTCAAGGGCCAGGATATGGATTTTTCCATTGGGAATAAAAATATGGGGGAATTGAGGGATGGTTGTGTAGTAGAATCAAAGGTACATAACTGCTCAGAGTCCTCTTGATCAAACAAAATTAAATACTATGGAATCTTTATAGCTAGATTCTGCAAATTGGCCGATCAACCAAAGCAAGATGACTTCAACTATTGGGGAAAAGAAAGTGAAGATTGGTTTACACCTGATGGTTTCAAGGGCTACCAAAGATGTTTTTGCTCAAGGGTCACTCTTGGAAGTGATTAACAGACTACAAGATGCCTGGGATCAAACTAGAATCAAATGAATGCAAGGCCTTAACCCTTGTAGTTATCTCTTTTGCCCCCTTTAACTTCTTTTTTAATCAAGTAACTATATTTTATTGAAACTGTTAAGGCTGACTTCATGGTATTAATGATCTGTGTAGTCTCTAAAAGCTTCACCCTTACCAGGACCCCTGCATTTCTTTTAATATTAACACTTTTAACACGTTGTAATTCTTCTGAGGTTTTTAAAAACACAAGCCAATATTTTAATTTTATTCTGGGCCCTACTTAATCTGTAGTCAATATTAAATACAGCTATGTTCATTCATTTATTATGGTTTGTGGTTGCTTTTATACTGAGACGACAGTGTTGAATATTGCAGCAGAGATCACATAGCCTGTAAAAACAGAAAAGATTTAACATCTTGCCCTTTGCAGAAAAAAAATTCCATTCCCTGCTTTACAGAATATGAAGCACATCACATACAGACACAGAGGAACAGAATTGTACTGCAAGGGGGAAACCAAGCCTTGGATAAATAAGATCCAGAAACAAGTCTGATTTGGCTTTACTTCATTCCTAAAACGGGTTTCTTCGCCCTTATGTAAAGTTTGTATTCTCTTTTACTAAATTTAAATTATGTTCAAATATTTTGCATTCAAGTTTTTCTATCCATTTATAAATGAGAGGTGATATAATTAAAACTTATAAATATGTCACTAAATGTTAAAACTAAACAAAAAATACAACTGTATTTGGTAAATCTTTGGAAAGCCTGTAGATTCACTGTGTTTTGAAATATACTTGGGATGAAAGTAATACATTCTTCAGCTTACTCTTCAACAACTAATGCTAAATGTCCTTTCTTGTTGGCTAAGGATGCCCAAGGGCATTCACTCTTCTCCGCAGCCTGTGTCAGCTTCTTTTATCCATAAGGTCAAGCTAGCAGTGGCAATGATGTGATCATGAGAATAGAATTATCTTTAACTAACTGGGATATGCTAAGACATAGTCAACCAATAAGAGGCTTCAGGAAATAAGAGGCAAAGATTTTTGCCAAGGTATTCCAGCTCAATGTTCAAAACTCTGAAAGCAGTCAGGGTCACATGGCTGTAGGGAAGTACATAAATTAGATCTAAAAGAGAAAAAATTAGTCTATAGTTTAGGTTCTCACTCTCTGGCTTTCTTCAATAGTTAAGGAGATGCTCAAACAGACCTGAGTAACTGAACAGCAAACAAGCAGGAGGCCCAAGGAAAGAACAAGAAATCAATAGCTAGAGCTATTTGATTGGCCAAATCTAAAGGTCTAAAAAATCCACCCACACAAGACAGAGGCCACAATCCTGGGCATGGCCTCCTAAACAGATAATCTCCCACTTACATAAAACTTCCCTGAAATCTTCCTAGTAGTGAAGAAGACTGACAGTGACTTAGGAAAGGTGCACCTTAAAACTAAAAAAGGAATTACGGCAAAGCAGCAAAATACTCCACTATGACTTGTTATACATATATAATACTCCATTATGACTTGTTATTTTATATATATATATATATATATATATATATATATATATATAATATGTCTGAAATGAACTTCATAGGATGTTCAATGTGATCAAAGAAACTATGAAAAATACAGATACTTCTCGATTAATGACCTACCTGTTTAGCTACTGCTCGCACTTACAACCATCTCTTCACCATTATTTTATTTTATTTTAAATATCCTTTTTCCATCTTGTACACTCTACAGTTACAATACTGTGGTTTTTGGTGCATTAATGTACCTACTTTACTAACTTTATGTTCTGTAATACATTGCAGTACTGTGTGTAAATTACACAACCTAAACCTATGCAAATTAAAACAAGTGGAAGTTTTCAGTTTGATCCTTTTTGTTATTTTAATTATTCAGAATACTGTATTGTCAAGCATTATGCATATACTGTACTATTGTATACATGCAGTTCCTCACTTAATGACCAATTTGCTTAATGACCAAACGGAACTTGGCCAATAAAAACAAAAGAGGATATGACAGCAGAAATGATAAAAATACAAATAGAAATATCAGAACTAAAGAAACATGGTAGGCAAATGGTAAACTCATTGAGGGCTTCGCCAGCACAGTAACAGCTGCTGAGGATCTAATAAGTTAGCTCAAAGATAAAGTGATGCAAGCCTTCAGAGAAGAACAAAAGATGAAAAAGAGTCTAAAAAACCCAAACAAACAAAATATGATAATGGAACTTTGGGATAAATTAAAAAAGAAACTTGAAAAACATTGGGGTAATAGGGACCCAAGAAGAAGTAACAAAGACCTAATTACTGAGAAGTTCCCAGAGCTAAAGAATGTTTGCACCCACATTTTAGAGTCCAGAAGGTTACCAGATTAAAAAAAAAAAAAAAAAACAACAACAACAACCCAAGGCACTCCATAATCAGAATGTGTTGGGAGCCAGTGCTTCCTTGCAGAAGCTTGACATGAGCACAGCCATTTTAGACTGCAGCAGCCATTATGCTGCCAGTCTGTCCTCTAGTTGAACTGTAACTTGAATACATGTCAGATGGCCATGAAACAATGCAGACCACTAATTACTAGCCTGAGAAATTCGCTGATGGCATCTAGGTACTCCCTAATGGGATGTTCTGGACAACTTCAACACAGGAGCTGGTAAGGTTGTGCTAGGTACGGGCTAACGTGGAATGTTTGGAAAGAATGTAAAGCATTGCAAACGTGACCCTCCCTTTGTGATTTCTTACTATATAAGCTTTGTTAGTTCTGAAAATAAATGCAAAAAATAATTTTTTGCCTTGGTGGTCCCTCTTTCTCTCCCATTCTCTTCACAGGTGAAGGCCCTTTCTTCGACCTGCGAATAAACTGAGGTCACGGGCCGGCTCAAGAATCATGAAAATTAAAGATAGAGAAAGAATATGAAGAGGATATTTATGTTTTATTTAAAGAAAGTTTAAGATTCATAGCAGATTTACTAAAGAAAACATCCAAACCTGAAGATAATTGAGAAATAGTGAGGAAAAAAATCAATTAAATGAATGCCCCACCAGAAATACTTTACTCAGCCAGACTCTAATTCATATTTTAAGGAAAGATATACAACTTCATGAAGTTCAAAAAGCTCAGGAATTTCACAGACTCAAAATCACTTATAAAAACAAGTAATAAGGGGCCAAAGTGGTGGTGCAAGTGGTAGGGTACTTGCCTTATGAGCACTAACCTAAAACTGACTGCATTCGATTCCCCGGCATCCCATATGGTTCCCAACCCAGGAGCTATTTCTGAGCGCATAGCCAGAAGTAACCTCTGAGCATCACCGGGTGTGGCACAAAAACAAAAACAAACAAACAAAAAATAACTAATGACACTATTTTCAGCCAAGATGAATCCTATAAGCACACCAAATTTCTATAGAAAGATGGCATAAAACTCCATGGGAATAATCTCTCTCAATGTCAATGGAATAGAGATACCAATTAAGAGACACTGAATGACAGAATGTATTAGAAAGTTGAACCTAAAATTCTCCTGCCTAAAACAAAATATTAAAATCATCAGAGCAAACAAAGATTCAAACTCAAAGATTGGAAGCCAATTAATACAGCAAGCAACACCTTCAAAAAGTATGGAGTGGCCATCCTACTATGATTGAACATAAAATTCACTCAAAAAGGTTATAAGATATAGCAAATGTCACTTAATGATCAAAAGACATGTACACCATGAAGACCTCACACTCCTAATATAGCCCTAATATAGCCCTAATGAAGACAAACAAAAACTTAAAACAACTTATAATAGTCTAGAAGGAGACAAAAGCACCATTCTGTCACCTCTCAACAAGGAAATATTTGGTTTAGTGGAAGAAATGAAAGAGCAGGAATATATATATATATATATATATATATATATATATATACATATATATATACATATGTATATATATAATGTTTTTCATCCCCCAAATCAAAAATTAATTTTTTCTGGTGTACTTTGATCATTTTCTAGAAACATACCTCCTTAGAGGTAACTGGTTTGGGAAGAAAAATAAAAGAAACATACCTCCACAAAGTCAAAAGGTTAAATCATACCAAATCCCTTCTCAGACCATGAAGCACTGAAAATAGAATGCTAGTCATGAACAAAAATGGAAGACAAAAACACAAATATATGAAAACTAAATAGCTCATTATTGGAAAAAACAAACAGTGATTTAGAGAGAAAATCAATTTCTGAAAATATGAATGAGGATATGAGCTACATGAACTTGTAAAACATAACATAAACATGTAAAAAGGAAAATTTATATTTATGCAAGCATTCATAAAAAAAGAAAAGTACTCATAAACAGCTTGACAGCACAACTTAAAAAAAACTAGAAAATAACCAACAAATGGACCACCAAGCAGAAAGAAGAAAATAATAAAACATAAGAAAAAAAATTAATGAACTTAAATCCTAAGTAAAGCAGTCTAAAATATCAATAAAACCATGAAAATGAGGTTAACCTTGAGGATATTTTATGGTGTTATATATGGTTTAAATGTGAATGCTGGCAGGGTTATCCAGAAATCAGCTGCAAAAAATATGGAGTAGAAATCAAACTTCACAAAATCATGTACCAGCTCATTGGAGATTTGCAAGAAGAACTAAGTAATAGATTGTCCTGCTCTGTGGAAGAGAGAAGAGGCTTCTGTATTAGCTACCTTCTTTGTAACAGAAAGGAAGAAGAAAGTTCCTGTCCTGGCTGCAGAGTTCAAAAGGGGCAGTTAGGAAAATAAATTTTAAATTAACCCGTAATAGACATCTTATTTGGAAGAACTCCTTAACCTCATAAAAACCATAAAGATGATGTTTCTGCCATCAAAACTGTTATGTGGTCTCATTTTGGAAGAAGAAAAATAGAATTTAAAATAGGAGATAAAATTATGTGTTATGAAGAAAAAGAAGTTCTAATTAAGACTTCCTGGGATCCAGGATTTTAAAGTACTTTAGTTTGCTTTTGAAAATTCAGCATTATTTATAAATAACTGCTTTGTAGTTAATATGCATTCTATGAAAATAAACAAGAAACATGCTTTCAAATAAATATGGTAAAGACAAAAAAATCTTTATAGTAAAATGGCAGACTACAAAATTAATATGCAAAAGTCCCCATTCAACTTTTCAGTCCCCAGGGTGAACAGTCCTGAAGTAACAACACAGCAAAGGTTAAGGAAACAAGACAGACATAAGATAGAAAATTATGGGATTAGGAGCCTCGAGGACTGAGAGCCCTTACTATCATCATCCACTTACAATTTTTATTGTTCAATACCAATCAACTTGTGAAGAAGGGCAGATATTAGCATGCAATTGCCTTTCCAATACTAATTAATCAAACTTAAGTAAGTCTTTACATCTGAAAAAGAAATCTGGAAGAGGAAGCTAATGCAAAAGACACTCTGGATTGTCTTCTTCAGGGAGAGGTGGCAGGACAAAAGACTGCCAACACCAAAGTGTTTTCTGGGGATATCATCATTCTGGTAAATTATATTTTAAAAATCTTTCGATCACCTTTTTACCACCCATCTCCCTCTCAACTCTCCAGCTAAACTTACCCATTTCTTGGATGTCTTCATAGTGAACACTATTTAACCTAGCAATACCTTCTGGCAATAAACCCTAGGGACTCAAAAACATAATGTAGAAAAGGCATGTTCAGTCCTTAGCTCATTGTAACACTATTCACAAAAGCCAATTCTGAAATCAACCCAAGTCCCCAAGAACAGATGAGTGGGTAAAGAAGCTTTGGTACAACAGAGTATTATGCAGCTTTTAGAAAAAATAAAGTTATATTGGGCGAGAATGAGTGCACACATTTGCTAAATATTAAAAAAAATAATCATATGACAGCACTACTTATCATCATGGCACTGAAATGCTATTAATACAGAGAAGGGCCTACTATGAAAATAATAGTTGGAAATGATCACTCTGAACATAAACTGAGAATATTCCCAGTTATAAAACATTATATTATTAAAATATTATATTAAATATTAATGATGTATGATACTTTTCAGCAACAATTTTACAATCCACAATACTTCAAAGGAAAAATGGGGAGGGAAAGAGTAATGTCTGACATAAATATAGGCTGGGGAGGGGTTTATGGGAGTGTATATGGAAAATTGATGGAAGGAAATGAATACTGATTAAGAGATGAGTGTTAGAATATTATATAACCAAAACAACTAGCAACAACTTTTTTAACTCATTATCTCATGGTAATGTAATTAAAAACAATTTTTTAAAGAAAATTCTTAACCATCTACAACATAAGTCATTACAATGAAGATGAAGCCAATTCCTTATGAATTCAATCAAAGTACAATAATACTGTCTTTCAATTATTAAGATTAAAAAGGTTCTAAAAATTTTACTAAGCTATTTGGTATTATGTTAACTTAATAACTTAAAAATTTCCTAGCCTACTGCAGTGAAGAATATTGTGTAGAAAATTATATACATTATTAAATTAATTTAGATATATTGATGTAAGATTATTATTGCTATACATGTTTTATAGATCATTCATGCAGTTAGTATATTAGCTATTGATCTAGAAGCCAAACTATCAATCACTCTGAAGATTTCTCTTCCTCAATTCTGTACCATAAAAGCATCCCTGGGCCATTTACAGTCCTAGATGCAGAGCCCCACCTTATAGGGTAAGTCCTAGCAGCCTGCACTCCTGATCTGCATCATACTAAAGGCCCACATCACAGTTCTTGAAACATAAAGCTGCTTACATCTCCTCATAACAGATCTACCCAGAAAATTTTATGCTAATGGAAGCTATTGTTTCTGTTATTCTGTTAAGTCAGGCAGAGGAAAACAATCAACCTCCAAGTTAATTCTTTTTTTTTAACACCTTGATTACATACATGATTGTGTTTGGGTTTCAGTCATGTAAAGAACACCACCCATCACCAGTGCAACATTCCCATCACCAATGTCCCAAGTCTCCCTCCTCCCCACCCGAACCCCGCCTGTACTCTAAACAGGCTCTCCATTTCCCTCATACGTTCTCATTATTAGGAAAGTTCAAAATGTAGTTATTTCTCTAACTAAACTCAACACTCTTTGTGGTGAGCTTCCTGTGGTGAGCTGGAACTTCCAGCTGTTTTCTCTTTTCTGTCTGAAAATTATTATTGCAAGAATGTCTTTCATTTTTCTTAAAACCCATAGATGAGTGAGACCATTCTGTGTTTTTCTCTCTCTCTCTGACTTATTTCACTCAGCATAATAGATTCCGTGTACATCCATGTATAGGAAAATTTCATGACTTCATCTCTCCTGACAGCTGCATAATATTCCATTGTGTATATGTACCACAGTTTCTTTAGCCATTCATCTGTTGAAGGGCATCTTGGTTGTTTCCAGAGTCTTGCTGTGGTAAATAGTGCTGCAATGAATATAGGTGTAAGGAAGGGGTTTTTGTATTGTATTTTTGTGTTCCTAGGGTATATTCCTAGGAGTGGTGTAGCTGGATCATATGGGAGCTCGATTTCCAGTTTTTGGAGGAATCTCCATATCGCTTTCCATAAAGGTTGAACTAGATGGCATTCCCACCAGCAGTGGATAAGAGTTCCTTTCTCTCCACATCCCCGCCAACACTGTTTATTCTCATTCTTTGTGATGTGTGCCATTCTCTGGGGTGTGAGGTGGTATCTCATCGTTGTTTTGATTTGCATCTCCCTGATGATTAGTGATGTTGAGCACTTTTTCATGTGTCTTTTGGCCATTTGTATTTCTTCTTTGTCAAAGTGTCTGTTCATTTCTTCTCCCCATTTTTTGATGGGATTAGATGTTTTTTCTCTTGTAAAGTTCTGTCAGTGCCTTGTATATTTTGGAGATTAGCCTCTTATCTGATGGGTATTGGGTGAATAGTTTCTCCCACTCAGTGGGTGGCTCTTGTATCCTGGGCACTATTTCCTTTGAGGTGCAGAAGCTTCTCAGCTTAATATATTCCCATCTGTTAATCTCTGCTTTCACTTGCTTGGAGAGTGCAGTTTCCTCCTTGAAGATGCCTGTAATGTCCTGGAGTGTTTTACCTATGTGTTGTTCTATATATCTTATGGTTTGGGGGCTGATATCGAGGTCTTTAATCCATTTGGATTTTACCTTCATACATGATGTTAGCTGGGGGTCTAAGTTCAATTTTTTGCAAGCGGCTATCCAATTGTGCCAACATCACTTGTTGAAGAGGCTTTCCCTGCTCCATTTAGGGTTTCCTGTCCTTTATCAAAAATTAGGTGATTGTATGTCTGGGGAACATTTTCTGAGTATTCAAGCCTATTCCACTGATCTGAGGGCCTGTCCTTATTCCAATATCATGCTGTTTTGATAACTATTGCTTTGTAGTAGTTTAAAGTTGGGGAAAGTAATTCCTCCCATATTCTTTTTCCCAATGATTGCTTTAGCTATTGAGGGTGTTTATTGTTCCAAATGAATTTCAAAAGTGCCTGATCCACTTCTTTGAAGAATGTCATGGGTATCTTTAGAGGGATCGCATTAAATCTGTATAATGCCTTGGGGAGTATTGCCATTTTGATGATGTTAATCCTGCCAATCCACGAGCAGGGTATGCGTTTCCATTTCCGCGTGTCCTCTCTTATTTCTTGGAGCAGAGTTTTATAGTTTTCTTTGTATAGGTCCTTCACATTTTTAGTCAAGTTGATTCCAAGATATTTGAGTTTGTGTGGCACTATTGTGAATGGGGTTGTTTTCTTAATGTCCATTTCTTCCTCGGGACTCCAGAACATCCAAGTTAATTCTTTTTTTTTTTTTTTTTTTTGGTTTTTGGGTCACACCCTGTGACGCTCAGGGGTTACTCCTGGCTATGCGCTCAGAAGTCGCTCCTGGCTTCTTGGGGGACCATATGGGACGCCGGGGGATCGAACCGCGGTCCGTCCTAGGCTAGCGCAGGCAAGGCAGGCACCTTACCTCCAGCGCCACCGCCCGGCCCCAGTCCAAGTTAATTCTTTAGCATCTTCCAGGGTGTTCCCTAGAACAACAGAAAAACTTGAAAAAAAAAAAAAACAAAACAATGGGGAAAACACATATAAACCCACCAACCTCAATGAGCAAAGATAGTATCACTAAAGACAAACAAGGTCATTAAATCCTCAGACAATATCTTTTGTGGCAATATAATGAGGATATATATGTGTAGCTGAGACCCTTCAGAGACAGATTTGAACTCCATTAAGATTGCCACTAGCAGAGCAACTCTCATGCCCACTGCTTGGAGCCTTTGAAAGGGGGCACCGGTAGGCTGCGGCCACCCTAGGAGAAAAGAGATGAATACCTGTTAGAGCAAACGCCTGGCATGTCACAATGGAGCCCACCTCCTGTGCTTTCCCTAGTCACAAAGGACATTCCCCTGGTCACATAGAGTAGTCCACAGACCTCACATGGTGCAGTTACGCCTAAACAGTAAGGCACTCCCAAGCAGGTTAATTCTATTAGTTGTGTAACTGTTTAAATACTCCTTCTTCCCTGAAAATAAACAGAGTCATCTCACTAAAGTCACTCCAAATGCCTTTCTCTGGACACCTCTGATCCCCACTTTCCACCTGCCTGTCAAACTGAGAAAGATTGCAAACTTGCTCATGATCATTATTTTTTACCAATATTCAATGAGTTCAAATAAATGATAGCAGGTAGTCAGCAAAGCAAAACAAACAAAGGAAAAAAAACAACTTAAAGTATGAAAGTTGAGATAAAAAATTACTAGTCAGGAAAAAAAAAAACCTCATAAAGGTCATGGCAGTTGGTAACCATAAGGTATATAAAAAACACATAGGTAAAAAAAAAAAACTCCTTTACATTGACCAATGGTCCTCAAAGCCTGCGGGCCACATACTGTATTTATTCCCATTTTGTTTCTTCACTTCTAAATAAGGTATATGCAGTGTGCATAGAAATTTGTTCATAATTTTTGTTTTTACTATAATCTGGCCCTCCAACAGTCTGAAGGACAGTGAACTGGCCCCCTGTTTAAAAAGTTTGAGGACCCCTGATTGAGACTAAAGGCATCTTCAAGGAGGTAACAGTACTATTCAAACAGGTGGAAGCAGAGATAAACAGATAAATCTATATTAAGTTGAGAAGCTTCTGCACTTCATAGAAAATAATGATGAGGATACAAAGGTCACCCATAGAATGGGAGAAACTATTCACCCAATACCCACTGGATAAGGGGCTAAGATATACAAGGTACTAACAGAACTTAAGAAAAAACATATAACCCCATTAAAAAGTGGAGAGAAGAATTGAACAGATGCTTCCTCAAAGAAGAAATACAAATTTTTCCTTAAAAAAAAAATAAAATGGCCAAAGAACACATGAAAAAGTGCTTCACATCACTTATCACAAGGGAGATGCAAATGAAAACAACAATGAGGTACCATCTCATGCCACAGAAACTGGCACTTATCACAAAGAATAAAAGAATAAGAACAATAAGTGCTGGCGAGGATGTGGGGAGAAAGAGTCCCATTCACTGCTAGTGGGAATGCAGCCTAGTTCAGCCTTTCTGAAAAACATTATGGAGATGCCTCTAAAAACTGGAAATTGAGCTCCCATATGATCAAGCTATACTACTCCTAGGGAGATACTCTAGGAACACAAAAACACAATACAAAAATGCCTTCTTCACACATATATTCATTGCAACACTATTTACAATAACCAGAATCTGGAAACAACCCAGATGCCTACCAACAGATGAGTGTCGAAAAGAAACTGTGGTACATACACACAGTGGAATATTATGCAACTGTCAGGAAAAATGAAGTCATGAAATGTTCTATACATGAATGGACATGAAAAATATTGTGCTGAGTCAAATGAGTCAGAGGGAGAGAGATAGACACAGAATAGTCTCACTCATCTATGGGTTTGAAAAAAATTAAAAAGACATAATAATACCCAGAGACAATAGAGATAAGGGCTGGAAGGACAAGCCCATGTTATGACGCTTACCACAAAGAGTGGAGAGTCCATTTAGGGCTTTCAAACTCGCGGCCAGTGGGCCGTTTGCCACCGTTTGCCGCCCTCCATACAACATTTTATGGCCCTGCCCTAGAGGAATCTTTTTTTGTTTTGTTTTAGTTGCTTGGGTCACACCCCCCAATGTTCAAGGCTTACTACTGATTTTGCACTCAAGGATCACTCCAACTTTGCCTCCTGCGGCCCCCAGGTAAATTGAGTATGAGACCCCTGATTTAAAGAAATAACTATACTGACAATCATCATGACACAGGTATTGAGTGAGATAAATAGAATGCCTGTCTTGAATACAGGCAGGGGATGGGGCAGGAGGGAGATGGGAGTGAGAATGTTGCATTGGTGAATGTGGGGGGTTCTTTTTGATATCTGAAACCCAAGTACAAATATGTTTGTAATCATGGTGCTTAAGTAAAAATATTAATTTAAAAAATAAAGGCTGTTGTGGCCATACTAATATCAAGTAACACAGACTTCAGGCTTACAAAGGTTATAAGAAACAGAGATAGGCATATCTTAATAATAAAGAGATGTGTAATACAGGAAGAACTCACACTCCTTACTATATATCAAATGAAGGGCCAGCAAAATACTTAAAATAACTAATACTAGAATTAAAGGAAGACAAATAGCAACATAAAAATAGTGGGAGATTTCAACATCACTGTCACTGGTGACATTGGTGTCATTACTGTCATTGGTGACAGTAGATAGATCTACCAGTGAATCCAGCAATCCTCCTAGGGATATACTCTAGGAACCCAATAGCACACAGAAAAGCTGTCTGCATTCTTATGTTCATCACAGCACAATTTACAATAGCCAGAACAGGAAACAACCCAGATGCCCAACAAAAGAAGAGTAGTTAAAGAAACTGTGGTACATCTACACAATGGAATACTCTGCAGCTGTTAGGAAAAATGATGTCATGAAATTTGCTTTTACATATATAGATATGGAGATTATTATGCTGGGTGAAATGAGTCAGAAAAAGAGGGAGAGATATATAATAATCTCACTCATTTGTCTGGTATATGAAAAATAAAAGAAATATGGTAATAATATTCAGAGACTTATAGAGATGAGAAATGGGAAAACTAGTCCATGGGAGAAAACTTGCCGTAAAGAGTGGTGAAAGCAGCTATAGCAGTGAATAGTACATGTGAAGTCATGTTTGGAAATGATCATTCTAACTGGGTGCTGAAAGGGATAAAATAATATTCATGGTATTCTTAATTAGCAATAGTGTAAACCACAGTATTGATAAAGATGAGAGCAAGAGAGCTAGAAATAAAATACATATCCCAAAAGCAGGCAAGGAAGTGTATGTGGGAGGGAAACTGGGGACATTAGTGGAGGAAAATGTATGTTTTTTTTTATTTATTTTTTTTATTTAAACACCTTGATTACATACATGATTGTGTTTGGGTTTCAGTCATAAAAGGAACACCACCCATCACCAGTGCAACATTCCCATCACCCAAGTCCCAAATCTCCCTCCTCCCCACCCAACCCCCGCCTGTACCCTAAACAGGCTCTACATTTCCCTCATACATTCTCAATATTAGGACAGTTCAAAATGTAGTTATTTCTCTAACTAAACTCATCACTCTTTGTGGTGAGCTTCCTGAGGTGAGCTGGAACTTCCAGCTCTTTTCTCTTTTGTGTCGGAAAATGTATGTTTTAAAGCAAACTAAAGTGTCTCAAAAAAAAAAAAGAATTAGAAATAGAGAAAGAGAGAAGAAAAATGTATGCCTTCGAGACAGGAAGGGAGAGGGCATATGAGAAGGTGAGAAGGAAACAGATTATTGGTGGCAAAAAATGTGCACTGGTGAAGGTTGTTGTATGCTATATATCTGTAACTCAGTCATAAACAACTTTGTGCAAAAAGAACAACTGAGTTAATAACAACCTTGTAACCACAGTTTAAATTTAAAAAAAATAAATTAATTAAATAAAAATAACAATTAAAAACTCAGTGCCACAGTAGAACAGGGATATATACAGGCCAAGACTGAAAGGTTGCTTTCGTATTCTTAATTACCATACATAATAGCAATGACAGATTAAAGGTTTTTTGAGACTGAGCAGTCGGCTAAGTGAAATGTTGGAAACAGTCCCTACTGTCTCATTCTGCTTATCTTCTAACACTTTCTATTCATGCTGTCTTGAAAACTTCTGTAATAGAATTTCTAAAGGACTGATTTTTAATAGCTTTATTTGAAAGAGAGTTGATAAAAATGACTGTACAGTTTTAAGGTTTACAAGATCAGTCCAAATTTATGCAGTGACTGTACACAACATCACCATAGTCAAGGCAATAAACATCATTAGCACCCAAAGTTTCTTTGGGCCTATTTTCTTTTGTTTATTGTGACAGTAAGATTTACTCAACAAATTAAAAATATATAACATTATATATCAGCTAAAAAGCATTATATGTTAACTTATATACACTATAACTGTTAGATAAATACTCCCATTTTTCCATGCTCTAATTCTTAGCAGTCTAATCATGAGAGCTCTAATCCTTACCAGTCACTATTGTAGTCTCTGCTTCTGTGAGTTTGATTACTATGGATAATTCATATAAGTGGAATCATAAATTATTTCTAATTTAGCTCATTTATTATAGTTAGAGTAAATGTTCTCAAATTTAAACCAAGGTGTTACAGATGGTAAAATTTTCTTAAGGCTTAAATATTTATTCCATTGTATCTCACATTGTTTTTGCCCATGCACCTAATTAGGCCATTTTGTGTCTTAACTATTGTAAATATTGCTGCAATAACATTGCTGAACCTCATAGCAGTTTTATTTTTGATTTTGAGGATTAGCCATTGTTTTTTATAGTAGCTGAACCACTATAATTCTCACCGATAATGCCTGAATTCCAATTTTTCTATATCCTCACCTACAACTCTTCATTTTATTGCATTATGATAGCTACTTTAACAAATGTGAGTTAATATCTCATTATATCTTTCACTGACATTTCCCTGATAAACAATGACATTGAACAACTCTTCCTGTACTTACTGCCATTTGTAAATGTCTGCTCAAGTTCTTTGAGTTTGGGGAATTGGCAGAAGGAGGCATTTTTATTTGTGTTTGTTTGGTTTTCTTTTTTGCACTCCTCCCTCCCTCACCAGCCTTGTGTTTGTTTTTGATTATGCTATTAAGTCACAGGAGTTACTTTAATATGTTAAATATTAATCACTTATAGGATGTGATTTATTGGACTGCAAATACTTTTTTCCATTCTATAGGTTGCCTTTTAATTCTGTTCATGGTTATCTATGTTATGTACATGTTGTTTAGTCCACCTTTAAATACTTGATTATTTGTGTGTATGGTAAAATAAGAATCCATTGGTGGTTTTTTTCATGTACATAAGCACCTTTAAAAACACCATTTGTTAAATGGTCAAGCCTAAATACCCAAACCAAATTCAACAACAATAGAATCAAGAGATCCAACTACAACAAGCTATACACAAAAGGGATCTGCTAGCAATCCAAGCAGCTAAAGGAGTAAGTATGGGAGATATTCTGGGAACTATGGCAGAGGGAGGTCAACAGTGGAAGTATGAATGGTCCTAAATCACTCTTACTATGTACCTTAGATACAACTGTGAATGACTTGTAATTCAAATTAGTCTCTTAAAATTATTTAAAAAAGAAAAATGCATTTGTTGAAAAGACCATGCCCAGGAGCGATTTCTGAGCGCATACCCAGGAGTAACCCCTGAGTGTCATCAGGTGTGCCCCCACCCCCCCGCCAAAAAAAAAAAAAAACCCAAATCAGTAAAGAGGATGTAGAGTCTCCGGGTCCTCAACACCATTTACCTGGGGACAGGGAAACCTGTCCGGGGAGGACAGCAAGGAGGCTCCAGACCTAATGCCCTCAAAATAGCTTAAACGGGGCCAGGGGGCATTCTTCCCATTTCAGCCTCCCCTTAACACCCTCTTAGGGGGTAAGGCCAGCACAGGTCTTCTGCCCTATGGGACCATTGAAATGTGGGGAAGGAACACTAGTCCTTAACCCTTCCCACCAAATGGGAAGTGGGGCTGTCCTTGGGTCTTCCCCAGCAGTCTTCTTTCCCATTAGACCTCATTTTCCAAACCAAGGGGACACAAATACATTAGCACAAAATTGTAGGTAGTTTACCATGATACCATAATGCTCATAATTTATTTTTTGTTTGTTTTTTTGGGCCACACCCTGTGATGCTCAGGAATTACTCCTGGCTCTGCACTCAGAAATCGCTCCTGGCTTCAGGGGACCACATGGGACTCCAGGGTTCACACCCAGGTCTGTCCTGGGTCAACCGCATTCAAGGCAAACATCCTACTGCTGCGTTATAGGTCTGGTCCCCATAATGCTCATAATATTAGATTGCTTTTAGGAAAGGAAACGTGATGCTCAAAACAGCTGGACAATATTTATGGTATATACTTCCTATACAGTGCTCAATACCATATCACTTAATTTTCAAGAAGGCTCTATACAAAATCTAATCTGTGAAACCTTTCCCCAGTAAAGTTTACCCTCATCAACCTGGAATGGTCCAGAAAATGGGAAATCTTTATAGTAGACTTGCCAGCTTTAATTTATTATTTTATTTTATTTCATTTCATTTTTAAAGCATTCTCTCCCATTTCACATGGGTCAGCTTTTCAGTTATAACCCATGGACCAATCCTTAGAGTCAGTTGATATATATGCATGAGTGTATATGTTTTCCATACCAATGTCTATCTAACATCCATCTGCAATAAATATAATATCAATTTCATGGCATAGATTCCCCATACAGTGCTCATGACGATAATCACATGTTTTTTAGAGTTGAAAATTATCATTGTTTTTTAAGAATGCTCTAGACACAACCTAATCTATGAAGTTTTTCTTCAGTAAAGTTTACCCTCACCAACCATGATTGGCCTAAGAAATGGAAAACCTTTACATCAGACTTGCTAGCTTTACATTTTTTAAGAGTTCTGTCCCATATCACCTGTGTCAGCTTTTCAAATGTAACACATGGATCGATCCTCTGTGTCTGCTGATATATGTGCATGAGTGTATGTGTTCGCCATACCAATGTCAGTCTAATGTCCATCTGTAATAGATATAATGTCTATGTTGTATAGTGTTCTCCTATCATATAGACCTGCACCTTTCTCCCTTTGCTTGCCACCTTACAAACCCTCTTCTAGCCCTTCATGTTATTTCCCCACATTTAACTGTTTTTATCTTCAGTTCTTAACTCCTTACGAAGTAGAACATTCTCCCTACCCCAGCCAGATGACAACCAGTTCCCAAAGTGATAAGATAGATTCTCAGCCTGAGAAGAAATCGACACTCTATTGCTATTGATTTCCTTTCTACCGCCCCTTTTTCTCAACACTTTTCACCGTGGACTTTTGCTTGTTACCAGATTCGGTTGCTGAGAAGTCCCTCACTTGAGGACATTTCCTGATATGTGACTGCTGGGAGCCATTTTCCTTAGACTTCACAAAATCCAATCACAGGTTGAAGCTACGCTCTGGATTTTATCCCTCCCTCTCCTATTTCAAAAGATTCAAAAGGGGACATATATATCTTCTTTTATTATCTCTTTAGATGCATTTCTTTAATAAGCATAACCTTTACCAAATATCTTCTCATGCAGAGGCAATATTCCCAATCTTCAAGATCTGTTTAGTATGGAATTCTAGTAGAAAATCTTTGCTTAGAGTTCATGGAAGAATAAAGGTCATGGGGATTGTTGGTCTTTAAACTTTGGCCCCCGCATGCACCATTAATACCTTGTGGCATTGTTCCTTTTTTGCATAGGCACATTAAAACGGGAAAAGTTTACATATGCTAACAAGTTCTTATCTAATAGAGATAGGAACACACAAAATATTATACTGCAGTGGGACATTACACCCTGACCACTTGGCATAGTGACTTGGCTTAAACTTCAGTAAATCAAGCATTGACCATTCACCCCTTAACCATGGATACCATCTACAGAAACAATCATGGTTTCCTACACCATCACCAGGAATAAAAATTCTACCAAAAAAGGTCCTACTATAGCCATGGCACCGACTTACTCTAAAGAGGATTTTTATGATACCCTGATGACTCGGTAACAGCAGCACTCTACTTTCAGGGCAGTATTCTGTGCAATGCTGCCTAATTGTGAGACGAAACCAGAAGACAGTCCACGCCACCCAGACTTTGAATAGGACATGTACAGAAACCAGGATCTATAACTACAGAAACCTGACAGCAACAACCATGATGGTGAAGAGCTGTGAGCTGTTACTGGGACCACAAAGAATCACTATGGGGTTGGACAACCTAGTATGCTTGGAGCCTGGATTTGGTCTTATGCCAGAATACTTCATGGATAAGGTCTCCCTGTTTTTAGGCCAAATGTTGTTCCTTTTTATTTCTCCCATATTTTTTCTGTGCCTATGCAAACAACAACTGACACACACACACACACACACACACACACACTTTTTTTTTCTAGTGTATCTCTTATCTTTAAAAAAAAGGAGCTTACTAAACCTTCTGCTATTGTATTAATGAGCTTTTGGTGATACAATTATTTTCACAAATATACTTGTTAATGAAATTTTTCTTTCTTCTTTTCTTCCATATTATTATTTTTTATTATTTTTTAGTTTTTCTATTTTTTCTTTTTAATAATATCTGATTTAAACACAATGATTACGAACATGACTATAGTTGGATTTCAGTCACAAAAAGAATATCCCCTTCACCAGTGCAACATTCCCACCACCAATGCCCCCCACCTCCCTTCTCCCACTTTCTGTCATCTTGAAACAAATGTATTATGATCAGTTATGTCAACTATGTGATACATTTTTATTAAATAAATAAATTAAAAAAGAAAAAAGAAAAGAAGATGTAATATTTTTGATAGCAGATGGCACAGTCTTGATTTAATAAAGGAGACTTTCCAGTTTACTTTTAATTAAGATAAAGTAAAAAGTAGCTTAAACTAAAATGCTGACAATAAAAACTTAATGTACTCCGTTTCACCTTCTAAATTGTCAAAGAAAAAAATAACCAGAGCAGGAGGGCATTTATTTGCCTTGTTCACAGCTGACTTGGGTTTGATGTTTAGCATCCCATATGGTTCCTGAGCATTGCCAGGAGTAATTTCTGAATGCAGTCAAGAGAAAGGCCTGAATAGTGCTGCATGTTTCCCCAAAACAAAAACAAACAAAAACTCTCTAAAATTTTATAGTCTCATTTGTGATTTCTTGCTGCTGTTTTTATTCTTAAAATAGTAAATATTTCTTGCTGTTTTAGTGGGAAAATGTGAACTTCTTATTGATACAACATATAATTAGAGCTGCATGATATAAATGTTTGGGCTTGGGATCTGAGGGACCACAGAGCATTTTAGAAAGACATACAATACACTTTCCTAGGATTTCTGTATGAATACTTTGGTGTATCCCATCTCACTTACACATTCCCACTTCTCATGTTTATGATGCCTAGATGTCATAAAGTAGGAGTTAGACTTATTGAAGTTTAACCAACTTGAGTTTGACCAAATTGAAGTAAAATATACAAATGCTACATGAATTTTTGGAAGTAATTCTAGAGAAGTGGTAGAAAGAAAATATATATTTATACACTGCATTGTATATACTTATTTATTTGAGGGAGCATATCTAACTGTGTACAAGACTGTCTTCTCTGAGATTGTGTGAGTCCTGAGGTGGTCTGAGGACTCTGTGCTCTGGGATAACTACTGTTGGGGTTCTGAGAATCATATGTAGTACCAGGAGTCTAATTTGGATTGGATATATGTGAGCCAAGAATCTTCTGCTCTACTAACTCTTTGTCCCCAATAAAGTTTTATGTAATATTTAAATACATATTTTGTTTTTCTTTTTGTTGGGAGTCACACCCTGAGATGCTCAGGATTTTCTTCTGGCTCAATGTCCAGTGGTCATTGGTGTTTGGAGAACAATACACAGTGCAGAGGATAAAATTAGAGTTGGCTATGAGCAAGGCACTTACTTAAACCTGCCTCTATGATCTCTAGAGACAATATGGCTTTGTTTCCAAAGAATAAAGCTCTAAGGTATATATGGTGAAGGAGGTTCAAATTTTTTTTAATTTTTTATTTTTAATTATGAGAACAAAGATGCAAAGAAAGAGGACAAGGTAAAGTTACAGTGGAAGGACAATCACCCATAAACAGAATTATCAGAAGTCCCCTTGCTGATATCTTAACTTTGAACTTTCAGCCAAAGAATATTAAGATAAATAAAATAGAACCCATGTACAATTACTTTGTCCCTCAAGTCCCCAGATTGCAATACACCATAATGTTTATTAGCAGCACACAAAGCAATGTAAATCCATAAAACTTATGTAACTCCTTAAACATTAAAGGCATAGCATTTTTTTTTTACATTTCCATGCACATGCACCTTAGTTTAAGTTAACCTCAAAAGTTTAAGTGGGTTCTTTTCAAGGATTAGAGTCAAAGGAGCATAGTAAAAAAGGTGTTAGAGTGGCAATTATTGTTTGCATAGACCCACCAAAACATGGGGGACATGGAAAGGAAAAACTTGGCCTAAATACAAGGAGATCCTACCCCTGAAGTTTCCTGGCATAAGACCAACTCTAGGCTCCAGGCAACCTAGTTTGTCCAATCCAAGACTTTGTCTGTAGTGCCAACACACTTTTATTTTTCACACAGTCTCTGTTGTTGGTATCATGTTTCTGTATTAAGTATCCTGGAATCTGCATATCCTACATTGAAGTCAGGATATGGAACATCCTCCAGTTTCAGCAGTTTCAAATTTGTTAGGATGGAGTTTGAGTCATTTCATTGAAGACAGACGGGTCATTTTTACAGAGAACTTAACCTCAAGGCATCTCAGATCAACTGTTGCTCAGGACCAAAGTTTAATTATAGTAGGTTGAAACTTAAACATAAATGTTGAGATCTACCAGAATAATTCTCCCTATCCATAGTTACAAACAAACAAAAGAACAGGAAAGGGGTCAAGGTTAAAGTCAGCAAAATTTTTCTATAAAAGATCAAATAGTAAACATTTTATATTTGCAAGGCTATATGAATTTGAATAACTTAATTCTGCTCTTGTAGCATAACCACAAATAATATATAAATGGTTGGTATGGGTATCATCCAATAAAACATTTTTTAAAATTAGGTAGCTGCTGAGATATGGCTCCTACAGCACAATTTGCCAGCCCCAGAGAGAATATTAGTGAGAAGTCTCACAAGTCTAGAGCTTCTCTGTCAAGAATCTGACAGTCTTTGTGAATTCTGAATGTGGCAAAGTATCTCATCTAAAGTTATTTTGTTTTATGGACCCTGTCCCTTATGTTTGTCTCATCGTTTTTCCTCTTCTTTTCCATCTTGTATTATGTGCTATCAATCCGAGTTTATCAAGTAAAGGAAGCTACTCCTAAACTACTAGTTCTCCCACTTCTGACAGAAAATACAAAACACATTCTGCTCCAGCAGATACCTCTTTGGTTTCCATCTATGACTAATAACAGGAGGGGTCCTTTGTTCGCACAAAGACAACTTGCTCAGCAAGCTCCAGAGAAAAAAAATTTCTCCTTTAGAAAGAAATAAAGGTTAAAAATGTCAATGTTTTCCCTATATTTATTCTATTAATCCTGACCTTGGAAAGTGAAAATAAAATAAAATAAAATATATTAATAGCATAATTGCTTGCAGCGTCTGTCCTTGAAACTGGAATACTAGAATTAGTTCTCAGATCTGGGATTCACACAGGAATTAATCTCAGACTCACACAGCAATTCAGGATGGCAAATATATGCTCCTTAGTCAAATTCTGAATGAAGATTTTGTGTATTATTGAAATGCCTGATGTATTTGAGCCACAGAAGGTTTACAGTGAAGAAAGTAAATATGTACTTTTAAAAGCATCAGAAGCATGTAGAATTTCCTGATAGCTAAAAGCTGTTAAGGCAAAATTTAGATGTGAGATTTGTCTGTTTTATCTATTCTAAGCCCAAATTAAGAAATTTAATATGTAAATAGGATACATATAGCAGATAATTATTTCTCCATACCTGTATGGAAAGACTTTATGGAGCATCACTTACCCTAGACTTGAATTAAATATAGTTGTCTTGAGAAGAATGGCATACAAAATAATTTTTCAGGTGTGAATCAGGACACTAAAAGATATGTCTGAAATAAAGTTGGAGATATAGACACAGAGAAAAGGTATATGGCAAGGTGGCAAAGTAATAAGGTAAATATGTGATAAAGCCCAATTAAGAGCAGCTAGTGTGCAAACAAAAGAAATCTGAAGGTTTTAGATCAATACTTCTCTAAGATTCATGTTTGTATATACCACACTAAAATTTTACTAATATATATATTTTGATTCAGTCAGTCTGGGATACAGAAAAAGATTTTGCATTTTGCATAAGTACCTGGAAGTGATGTAGATGCTGTTAGTCCCAGGGTAGAAGTTTCACCATTTTTATTATTTTTTTAAAAAAATTTAAACACCATGATTTAAAAGCTGCTTATAATAAAGTTTTTCCCAGTAACTAAGTTGCTCATGATTGAGTTTTAGTGATACAATATAAAACACCTTTTACCAGTGTACATTTCACACCACTAATGTCCCCAGTTTCCCTTCCCCATTCCTCCTGCCTGCCTCTGAGGCAGACATCTCTCACTCTTCCTCTCTCTCTCACTCTCCCATCTCTATTTCTCTTTCTTTTCCCACAGATTAGTATATTTATTCTATGTCTGTCCCTCTCATTTTATTAAGCATGATAGTCACCTTATATATCACTGTATAAGCAAATTTTATGACTTTATTTTTACTAATAGCTGTATAGTATTCCACTGTATAGATGTATCACAGTTTTTGTAGCCACTTATATATATATATGTGTGTGTGTATATATATATATACATATACATATATATATGTTCTTGGGCATGTAGGTTGTTTCCAGATTCTGACTATTGTAAATAATGTTGTGATGAATATAGGTATGCAGAGGACTTTTCTACATTGTGTTTTGTGGACACTAGAGTATATTCCTAGGAGCAGTATTGCTGAATCATATGGAAGATCAATTTCTAGTTTTTTAGGAATATTGTTTTCAAAAATAGCTGGACCACTTGGCATTCCCACCAGTAGTGAATAAGTGTTCGTTTCTTCTCACAGTTATACCAGCACTGATTTTTGTTGTTGTTGTTCTTTGTGATGTGCTCCAGTCTCTGTGGTATGAGATGATATGTCATTGTTATAAGTTATTGTTTTGTATCTCTTTGATGAGTAGTGTTATGGAACATGTTTATGTGCATTTTGGCCTTCTGAAATTCATCATTAAGGAAATATCTGCTCATTTCTTCTCCCCATTTTTGGATGTGCTAAGGCTGGCGATCTGGATGCCTTGAGTGTGTTCAAATGGGATTAGAAATAGAGACGATATCTGAAACGTTGAGCCCATGAGAATCACTCCTCCTGCAGCAAAAAAAAAATTGATTATAGTTTCTAGTGGCAAAGAACATTAGACCTTCATGAAGGATAATGATGTGGAACATTTTTTTCATGTTCCTTTAAAGCCATGTGTATTTTCTACTTAAGAAAATATTTTTCTTCTAAGACTCTATTAGTGCCTTATATATTTTAGGTACTAAGCCCTTATCAGATGGGTATTGAGTGAATAGTTTCTTCAATTCAGTGGGTAGTCTTTGTATCCTACTAACCAGTTCCTTTGAGGTGCAAAGCTTCTTAGTTTAATGTAGTCCCATTTGTATTTGCTTCAATTTGCTGGGTCAGTGGTGTGTCATCCTTAAAGATGGCTTTAGTTTCAATGTCATGGAGTGTTCTGCAGACATTTTTCTCTATGTATCTTATCATCTCAGGTTTGATATCAATATATTTAATTCATTTTTATTTTTCTTTGGTGTAAAAGAGAGGTTTATTTTCACTTTTGTCCATGTACCTGACTAATTTTCCCAACACCACTTAGTTGAAGAGGCTTTCCTTGTTTCACTTTGTCTTGTCCCTTTATCAAAGATTAATTGATTATCTACCTTAAGGTCAGTCTCAAAAAATTCAAGTTTATTCCACTTATCAAGGATCTATTATCATTCCAATACTATACCTTTTAATAATTACTGCTTGGCGCCGGAGAGATAGCATAAAGGTAGAGTGTTTGCCTTGCATGCAGAAGGACAGTGGTTCGAATCCTGGCATCCCATATGGTCCCCCGAGCCTGCCAGGAGCAATTTCTGAGCATAGAGCCAGGAGTAACCCAAGCGCTGCCAGGTGTGACCCCTTCCCAAGAAAAATAACCCCCCAAAAGATTACTGCTTTATAGTACAGTTTTAAGTTTGACTTCTTCCTTTTATATATGTATGTCCTTGATAACTTTTTCTTTACTGATTGTTATGACAAATATTTCCACTACTATTATTGAATAAAATATGAAAGAGGAAAACCTTGTCTTGTGCCAAATCTTTTAGAAAAGACTTTTTGTTTTTCCCTATTGAGAATAATGCTTGACATGGGCTGTAGTAAATGGCTTTCACTACATTGAGTAAGGTTCATTCAATCCCCATCTTGTTGAGCATTTTTATTATAGTTTTCTGGCCCTGGCCAAATGTTTTCTTTGTATCGGTTGATAAGATTGTATGAATTTGGCTTTCCCAGTGATTCTGACTGTGAGAAACTGTGAGTGTTGCCTATGTGTGTTTTTCCACTGTCCTGTCTCTGGAACCTCTTGAGAGTGGACCGAAAAGGGCCCAGAAAAATAGATCTCCCAGAGGCTCATCCAAGGGCCAGAATGCCAAGGAACTATGTCCAACCATGAAAACAGGCTACCCACAGTATTCTGCAGAAAAGCAAGTCCCCTGTTAGTGACGTCAGGTTGGGAAAATCTACGCATGCCCAGTGGTTCCTGACTGTGAGAAACTGTGAGTGTTGCCTGTGCATGTTTTTCCACTGTCCTGTCTCCTGAACCTCTTAGGAGTGGTCCAAAAAGGGCCCAGAAAAATAGCTCTCCCAGAGGCTACAGTGAGCACGGCCGCTCTGCTTCGCTTCATGGCCACGTACTCTTTCTAACCAATGAACCTCACCACAATATGCAGAAAAAAAAATCACACTACAAGCGTGACAATGGAGAAACCTCACAGGCAAACACCATGCACAGAGAATGAAGAAGATAGCTCAGATGACCTAAAAATTTCAAACATCTGATTAATCTCTTGGATAAGGAGTTTAGAATAGAAATACAAAAGATGTTTGTAGAACTCAAAGAAAACATATATCGATCTGAACAGAACACAAAGACAGAAATCAGAAAACTCCAAACTGAAATAACAGATCTGAAAAACATGGTATCTCAACAGAAAAACTCATGGATGGCCTCTACAGCAGAGTAACAGCAGCTGAGGACAGAATTGGCATGCTGGAAGATGACATGCAGAAAAACTCAACACAACAGAAGAAATTGGAAAAGAACCATAAGACAAATGACCAGGGAATGGAAAAAGTACTCAAGAAATGTGAACAGATGAAAATAGAAGTCTTTGATAAACTCAACAAAAACAATATAAGAATCATTGGAGTCCCAGAGGCCCAGGTAGGAGTCTTCAGGAAGAATCAACTGTCAAAGACATTATCAAAGAGATACTCCCAGAGTAAAGACTACAAGCAATCAAATCCTGTATGCAAGAAGAGTACCAGCTAAAAGAGATCCAAAGAAAAACACCCCAAGACACATCCTGGTTACAATGACAAATCCCACAGATAGAGATAGAATACTGAAAGCAGCAAGATCAAAAAGGGAAATTACATTCAAAGGAGCATTCCTAAAACGTATAGCAGCCATGTCACAAGAAACTATCAAGGCCAGAAGACAGTGGTGGGATATTGTGACAAGACTGAATGAAATGGATGCCTCACTAAGAATACTGCACCCAGCTCGACTCACATTCTGGTTTGAAGGAAGGATACATAGCTTCATAGATAAACAACAGCTCAGAAACTTCACAGATGAAAAACCAACCTTAAAGGAAAAACTGAAAGGTCTACTTTAAGACAAGAGAAACCAACAAACACAGCAAACTTATCTACAAAGATGACAGTAAATCCTATGACAATCATCTCCCTCAATGTCAATAGACTAAATTCACCAATTAAAAGACACAGAGTGGCAAAATGGGTCAAAAAGATAAATCCAACCTTCTACTGCCTAGAAGAAACACACCTGAATAATCAGAACAAATATATACTCAAAATCAAAGGCTGGAGGAAAATTATCCAAGCAAACAGCACCCTTTAAAAAGATGGGGTGGCCATATTAATATCTGATGACACCAACTTTATACTCAGAAAAGTGGTAAGGGACAAAGATGGACACTATGTACTAATCAAGGGATATGTGCAACAGGAAGAAATCAGACTATTAAACATATATTCACCCAATGAGAGACTAGCAAATTATCTAATACAATTACTGACAAATCTCAAAGAAGACATCAATAATAACGCAAGAATTGTGGAAGACCTCAACACAGCCCTATCAATATTTGATAGGTCAACCAGACTGAAACCCAACAAAAACATACTAGCTCTGAAAAGAGTAAGTCTATTAAGGTAGTCTTTATTGTGCTTTCACTTTTTGTTGTATCTGTAGTGACATTATCTCTTTCATTTCTGATTCAATTTTCTGTTTCTCTCTTTCTTTGTGACCAAAATATGAGTGCATACAATCGTCAGTTCTGAAAATTTCTCAGATTATGTCTTTGACTGTTGCTTCTTTATAAGATTTTCTTCCTGGTCCTCTGGGGCTCCACTGATTCTTATATTGTTCTGTTTAATTTATCCCAAAGATCTATTGCTTCTGTCTACATATTTTGAGGATTTTTACATCTATTTTTCTATTATAAGGCTCTTTTCCAAAATCTGTTGAAAGGAGGCGTTATGCAGCTCATTGCCAAACTCACTGATTTTGTCTTCAGAAGCTGTTACTCTGTTGGTGAGGCAATCTGGTGAGTTTTTCATTTGACCTACCAAGTTTTTCAGTTCTGATATTTCTATTTAAAGTTTTCTCATTCCTATTCTCAGATCCTCTTGATTCTTATGGGTTGTCCCATGGATTTTTTAGTTCTTTAAATATCTTTAACATTCCTCTATAGTCTTGATAAAAGCAGCTATGTAGGTGTCTGATGTTAATTGGTTCTTTAGAACCAGTTACTAAGTGTAGTGGTATTCTCCATTGCTTTCTCATTGTGATTTTTGAAGTGTTGTGGTGCTTTTTATGTGTTGTGATGGAGCTCATTAACTATAAGAAATACATAACTAAGAAGAACTGCCATGCTCTTGTCTGGGTACACTCACCTCAGTTCAGTTAAAAATGACGCTTTTTCCTCCAAATATTACCTACAGCATGCAGTTACTACTGCCACTGCTGGTGGCCAGTCATTTCTTTCTCCTGGCCATGATCATTTCTGGGCACACTTACCTCATAATAATAATAGTGCTTTTTATTCCAAATGCTGCCTACAGCCTGTAGTCACTCACATTGTTTCTGGTCACCAGTCCTTTCTTTCTTCCAGCCACACTCTTGTCTCTGTTTTCAGTATTTTTATCTCTATGGTTTTCATTATTGTGACTTGGATATGCCTGGAAGTGTTCATTTATTTCTCTTTCAGCTGGTAATTTTTGTGTGTTCAGGATGTGAGTGTATGTTCTCTTTAGCTTTGGTAACTTCTTAGCAGTTATGTCTTTGGCTATTGATTCTTCATAGGGATTTTTCCTAGCTCTCTGGACTCCAATGACTCTTACATAGTTTTGGTTGACTTCATCCCAAAATTCTAATGTTATCTGTTCACTTAATTTGAATATTTTCCATGTTCTGTTCATTTATTTTAAGACTCTTTTTCAACTTCTTCTGCTGTATGAGATGTTTTGAGTTCATCTTGCAGCTCGCAGATTCTGTCTTCAGTAGCTGTTACTCTGCTGGTGAGTGAGTTATTTAGCCTACCAAGTTTTTCAGTCCTGATATTGAAGTTTTCTCCTTTCTACTCTTATATTCTCTTGAGACTTATTGGCTGGTAATTCAATGAATTCCCTGAACATCCACAAAATTTCTTCATTTCAAAATTTCTTCCTTATCAGAGAATCTATACAGGTGGCTGATACTATTTGAGTCTTCAAAGCTACCATCTTCATTCACTAACCATGGTAGGGTTCTGAATTGCTTTCTCATTATAACCTTTTCAGCATAGTGGTGTTTTCTGTCTATTGTGGTGGGGCTCATTGACTAGAAAAAATGTGTAGCCATGAAATAAAGCAGAGCTGCTGTGTCCTTCTTCGAGCACATTGCCTTTTTTGAGTGAAAAGGGATCCTGCTGCCAGTCTTTCTGTCTGCCTCAGTGTGTTGGTACCTTTAAATTATGTATGCCGTTCATTTTGGGGAACACTGTAGCAGTAAATCTTACTGTTACTACTAGTTGCCCAGATGTGGGTGTAAAAGAGGAATCAATTTTCTAATTAATTATGATAGATAATTTTTTTATTTACTGTACATATTGTATATGAAAAATTCTCAACAGAAGTTTATACTTAAAAGAAAATATGTTACTCCTTTAATCTATATTTTTCAACAAAAATTTATTTTATATTCTATTATGCTCTATTCTTTATTTGGTCAGCCAGTCATGTTTGTTTGCCTTGCTCACCACATTTAGTTATCCAAACAGGTGTGTGGAGTGACTCTCTATGAGAATATATTGGCTTGGACATCATCAGTTCTAATCATCAGTGGCAAAGCCAGATTGTGGAATGCAAATTGTTTTTAGGGAAAAGTTCACATATGGTTTGGGGTATTTAGCTTTGATTCATAAACTGCTGTAGGTATTTTTGTGAATACTGAATGATTATGATATGGCAATGCTGAAATTTATTAATAGTAAGTTTTCCTAATACTGCTGTCACATTATATACTGAAAATTCTGACTTGCCTTGATCATTCAACCTCAAGTTACAGATCTCTGATGCCAAGTATGAGCTTTACTTGATCCTGTTAGAACAGAGACCTCAGGTTGACACAACTTTCCACATGGTAAGGTCCTCAGAGCCTTGAAGGACAATGTAAAGGGAGAAATTGCTCCGTTGGTTGACTTTGGGGTCAATAGCTCTTCATCCAATGTGTCTCTAAGGTAGTGCCTTGTCTCCTTGACAAATACATTCCACTTCCTGTGTTCTTTATTTTAAAAAAGACCATCAGACTCTCTCCTACTTTCTAAACTAGAAATTGGAGTCTATTCTAAACGTTTTTCTATTTCCTATGTTCCCAGTCTCTATTCTGTAACAAAATTCTATTCATTACATCTCCACAAAGTCCTGAATATATTAATCCTATTCCCCAAACCAATTATTCAATTAAATTCCTCAGCTATCCTAGAAAAATAGCCTCTTTTCAGGCCCCCTTCCATCCCTCTCTTTTTCCCCTAGACTCCAGACCTTCCCTGGGCGCCAGTCCAGGTGGGCTCTATAGGGGTCATCAGGCTTTCCCCCTACCTCTCCCTACAGTAATGAGAATGCGCTTTGGGAGGAGGGTGGGTCGTCCTAGCACTGATTTATGTTGGGACAGTCACTGAAAATTGTTTTCTCCTTGGTCTCCTATTGATAGTATTGTATGCATATAGTTTATATATGCATAATATCCACCTTGTATTGTGACCTTGATACTGCCCTTACAAAGCTCATTTCTAATCTTTTACTGCCTCAGTCCCAATCTTTATTCCCCCCCCCCCATCTTCCCATGTAGGTGCAGCTCATGACAAGAAGCTCACCACATAGAGTGAGGAGTACAGTTAGAAAAATAACTACACTGAAAACTATCATAACAATGTGAATGAATGAGGGAAATAGAAAGCCTGTCTTGAGTACAGATGTGGGTGGGGTGGGGAGGAGGGAGATCTGGGAAATTGGTGGTGGGAATCTTGCACTGGTGAAGAGGGGTGTTCTTTACATAACTGTTATCATACAACAACAATCATATTTGTAATCATGGTGTTTAAATAAAGATAATTAAAAAAAGAAAAAAGAAAAATAGCCTCTTTTGAGTCTCATGCTCTGTTGTATGTCCTCATTCACATTTATCTCAATGTACCTGCAACATATCAGTATTTTTTATTCTAAAATACAAGTATAGTTCTCTTATGTAAAACTCTCAATGGGGCCAAAGAGATAGTATAGCAAATAAGGCACTGACCTTGCATTTGATCTTTGGGTCCCTAAAGCCACTTATGGGCTCCTCAGCACTGTGAGGTTTATCTCTGAGAACACCATCCAAAGTAATCACTGAGCATAGCCAAACAAAAACTGATAAATAAATAAATGAATAAACAAACTCTCAATGACTCAAAACTAATAGGATAAAATTTCAACTCTTTCCATTGCATTGTTAGTTGACTTCTGTTGCTCTCAACAATTTTTTTCCACCTTAATTCATGCTACTTTCTTCTACATATTTCTAGTAGCTTTTTAGTTTTGTTCTGGGATGGTAGGGGCACAAAGAGATGTATTCAGGGTTCATTCTTGACTTTTCACTCAGGTATTATTTCTTGCAGGGTTTGGGTACCAATGTCATGCAGGAGATCTAACTCAAGTAAATTCCATGCAAGCTTGTGCTCTACTTACTGTATTATCGCTATGGGTCATGCATCATTATAATAGTTCAATTCCAACAACTCTTTCCCAATGAAGTCATATTCTTTTATACCCTCTTCTACTTGAAATGTCTTGTCCTCCTTTCACAGCATGAAAAATCTATGCACACTTAATATTGCTGCCACATCATATTGTATTATAATTGCTCAGAGAAACAATTTTCAGAATTTCTCTAACAATATATCTACTATAATTTTATGGTATGGCCAATAATTTATATGCCTACTATATAATAGTATGCAGAGTCATTCTATATTCTCTGTATTTCTGGTTCCCACATTTATTCTTTACACACTTATTTTTAGGGAACAAGGAAAAATAGAAGAAAGGAAAATGTGTGTTCACGTTAATTAATATATTTCTGTATACACTTAGATAAATAGAATATACAGAAAGTACAAGTATAGCCTATTATGTTTTATGTGAATAGTTATCTCATATCATTGAGTAATCAGGAAATTAAGCCTCTGGGAAAAGTTCATATTATAAAAATAAACCTCTCTGAAAAGAGAAGAATCTCAAACATTTGCACAAATGTCCCTTGTGTACTGATGCCAGATGTTTTATTTTTAGAAAGCATAACTCCTTCATAAATCCAGCTTTCCACCAACTTTAGGCTCAACAGAAATAAAACGTCACATGTTTAAAATTCCCATGCCCAAAATGCCACTTATACTCCCATAGTGCTTCTGGGTCAGGGAAGGCTGCCTGGAAGATAACTGTGGTGGGATGAAAAGAAAAACAAAGCTCTAGGTCAGGAAAATCTAAATGTAAGAGAAGTTAATAGAAAATATAACTTCTAGGGGCAGAAAACAAATATTTAAGAAAGTTAAATATAAAATGCTAATTATTTTAACTCCATCGGAGACAAAAATAAAAAGTAATTAAAATAGAGGTTCAAATTTTATGCATTTTCTGAATAATATCTATATTAATGCCTGTGGATGAGTGTTCATCTACTAAATACTTTCATTTTAATCTACCTCACAGAAAACACATACATGCATGCATACACATACACACATGTTACTTCCCACAAAAGAAGACTGAAAATAGAAAGCGTCAATACATATAAAACAGATAAACTAAGAGACATATTGGAGAAGATCAGCATGACAGGATAACATATAAATCCTTCAAAATGCCATATATTCTGGCTACAGGTCCCCAAATTGACATCATTGGATTAAGTACCTGAATAATCAGAAATAAAATCTCTAGTTAAATTTTGCTTCAGTATCTATTTTTACTATAAAACTAGGCCTAACCAGAATCCAGAGTAAGATGTAAGAAATTTGAGAAGATGCATCCCTTATTTTTCAGTATTTTTGGCTCCATCAATGACTTAACACACAAAACTAATAATAAATGTGTCTCAGTTCCTTTATGTGAGAAATGAAAACTAAGCCACAAAAGGTGTCTTTTCATCTGACATGATAACAAATAAAAGTAAAGAGCTGACAGCTAACAGTAGGTAAAGAGTAATTTCAGTGAACCCACTCTCTTCCATTGGGAGACACATTTGTTTACTCTTTGTTTAAGCATCGTTATTAAAGTTTCTATATTCTCATCTCAAGAAAGCCTTGATATTTAGCTGATCTGATGATATCCAAAAGCCCCCACATACCTACCACCTCATCTATGTAACTGTCATAGGATAGGCAGGCCACACTGCATGTCAGAGGCAAAAAGAATTTGATTTCATCCTTCTTAAGTGAGATAAAATGTGAATAATGAGCAAGATAAATAAGGTTACTTCCCTTGTAGGTCTTGCTAATTTAGACCTCATTTTGAATGCACAGAAACTAACCTCTGCTATGTTGATTTTTTTTCTCAAGCAATGTAAAATGCAGCAGTAAGTTGATGATGTTTAGAAAGATAAGTGGTCAATAGGGGCAACAGTTAGACAGAAAGCAAGAAAGAAAAAGTAATTTCTTTTCAGAAGTATGTAATCCATTGATACTACATCAGTTATTGTTAGGTCAACCCTGAATTGATTTTTTTGGTTCAGTCAATAATTCTTCTTCTCATGCATTAATATTTAGGTAATAATAAATAATGCCCATATACGCAAAGAAAATTATATGATCATCAGCTATGTCTAATAATATAAGTCTATCAGAACTAGGAGGACTTAAAAGACAAGTATATATGCTCTGATCCCTTTAAAAGTTATTGGGGTGAGAAAACAGAGATAATACACCACAGAGAGTGCTTGCCTTAAATATTAAATATGGCACAATCCCTAGTACTACATGTTTTTCGAGACATGCCAAGAATGCTCCCTGAACACAGAGCCAGATCACCAATGGTGTGGTCCAGAGAGAGATGGAGAAGAAGGGAGAGAGAAAGAGAGAGAGAGATTGGGAGGACCTGAATGATAGTACAGTGGATAGGGTGCTTGCCTTGCATACAGCCAACCTGGATTCAATACCTGGCATCCCATATTAAACCTGAGCCCTACCAGAAGTGTCTCTAAGTACAGATTCAAAAGTAAGGTCTAAGAACAGCTAGGTACTACCTAAAAGCAAAAGACACAGAGAGACAGAGACAGAGAGAGAACAATTAGAGAAAAAAACTTTTCTGACAGTAACAATTTTCACTCACATAGGTATGTTTATTCTTCTTTTTATAAATATGATAGAATTTCACTAGTGCTTCCAGAACTAATAAAATTATAGTAAATATTATAATAATAAGAGATACAGAAATATTTTTATAATAATTTCAGAAATTCCTATCAAATGTCCCAAGGTTGGTGTTTCCATTTCTTCTCACACCTGTTCATAAAATAAAAATAAATAGTTTACCCCATTTTTAGCAGTATCTCAGAGACAAGAGAGATGAGGGCTGGTAGATGCAGCTCATGACATGAAGCTCACCATATAGAGTGATGAGTGCAGTTAGAGAAATAACTACACTGAAAACCATCATAACAATGTGAATGAATGAGGGAAGTAGAAAGCCTGTCTCGAGTACAAGTGTGGGTGGGGTAGGAAGGAGGGAGATCTGGGAAATTGGTGGTGGGAATCTTGCACTGGTGAAGGGGGGTGTTCTTTATATGACTGTAATCATACAACTGCAATCATGTTTGTAATCATGGTGTTTAAATAAAGATAATTTAAAAATAAATAAATAAATAAATAGTTTACCCCCTAAAAAATAACATAAAAATATCACAAGTTAGATAAAGCTGAAAGGAAAAATTTGCCCCCAAGTACCACAAAAGCCAATCCCATGTCTCTAGCCATACACCAGGTAGCTTTTGAGCACTACTATGTGTGGCCACCAAATTTTTAAAAATATCGGGGCCAGAGAGGTAGCACAGCAATAAGGTGTTTGCCTTAGGCGCAGAAGGACGGTGGTTCGAATCCCGGCATCTCATATGGTCCCCCGAGCCTGCCAGGAGCAGTTTCTGAGCATAGAGCCAAGAGTGACCCCTGAACGCTGCCAGGTGTGACCCAAAACACAATAAGTAAACAAACAAACAAATAAATAAATAAAATAAAGTATCCCAACTGGTAGATAGAGTGGAATGAAGTGAGGCTGAGCTCTTGAGTCTTGACTTCAGTGGTTATGGAAGGCAGATCGACCGCAGCCTGGCTAGCCTGACTAGACAGCCCAACACACATTCCCTATACCAAATACAACATAGAATTAAACTGTCCTCCAAAAAATGCACACACCTTAAAGCCCCTTACGAAATCTTGCAAATATTCGTGGAATACAGTGAAAGCGTGAAAAAGTATGCCTCTTTGGTCAACAGTTATTAAAAACTTTTTAAATAGCAGTAGCAGAGCCCTTCTAAGTAAGGCTATACAGCTCACATGCCCATGACACTGGTCCTGTCTTCTGTTTGCGCATGTTTACTTATGAAGCTACTCAAAAACTCAGCTTCCTGGTCCAAGACCAAACAGTGCAGTGCTTTCATATTACTCTGCATCTTCTACTCTGGTCTATTATACCCTCTGTAACACAGATTACATTATGAAAAAAATAGTTGCTCCTTCCTCCCTAAAGTCTTCATTCCTCTTCTTCTGGCTATTATCTGAAATCATTGAGGCTTACTCAGTGATCGGTGCGAAATAAGGCTTCTGAAGTCATACTTAGCTGCAGTTTTTTCCTTTTCAATTTAGCTCTTCCATTGAGATGGGTGTCCTTCTTGTCCTACAGCATAATTCCAAATAGTGTGATCCCCATCCACTACCTCAAGACCCAGTGGCCATTTCCACCTTTCAAGTTAAAATTCACCATGCTCCATAAACTCATTCACTCAAGACTCATAGAATCACCACTTGTCTTTTTATCCTTAACTTCCTCTAGGAAAATTTAACATCCATGTGGACAGTCTACTTCATATCCAGCCTCATTGATGAATTTCATCTCCACTTCTTCCCCTACACTACTATTTCATTTACTTCTCCTCAACTCATAGGCATTCTCCAAATGAAACAAAATGGCAACAGAATTTTAAGGTATTTCAGTCCTGTACGTCCTTGGCCATTCATTTAGTTTACTTTAGCACCCCCAATGAAACAATTATTTATCCCCATCAAGACCTCTGATGCATTAACTCCCTCCTTTACTGCATTATCCATTACTCCCCTGCTGTCTTGATTTTCTGCTTAGCCCAATTTAGATTCCATAGTTCATCATTATAATTGCTCCCTTGCAGAGTTCCCATCTCTTTTGTTTCATTCCCCTCTTTATATTCATGTGGAACAACTCCACTAGCTATCTGAACATCAAGTTTGACCCTAAGCAAAATAAAATAAAAAATGACTAAATTTTAAAAAAATGATGGTCTCACTTTGTCTGACTTGGTGTCCTTTTCCTCCTTAAAAGCTATTAAGAGAAATTGCAGGCACTCTACAAGATAAAGCACTATGCCTTATAGGAACAAAACTCAGAGTGAATAATGGTATCTTCCCTAAAATTCTAAGTGAGTAAATTAATTCTAATGATTTTAGAGAGCAATAATTGTGGCCTTAGAATTCTCTTCTTAACAAACCGTTATTTGTGTATAAGGACACACAAACAATGTCAGCTATTGTATGTCTGCTTAGCATGTACCATCCTTTCTAAAATTAAAAAAGTTTCACATGGTCAAAGACATTAATACTTTGAAACCAAAACTGTAGAAGTCAGGACATGAAAAATTAAAATAAATTAATAAGGAGTTGTAAATTTTTTTAATGTGGTCATAAATCTTACTGTGCCAAAAATAAATCTTGTGGGGATAAAATACTTAGATGCTGGGCATCTAATTGGTTAAAATAATTACTAAGAATCTCTATCTAAAGAGCAAATTTAAAAAATATAAAGTGCAAATAAACTATGAACAAACTCAAAGAAATGTGATGGGGAAAAAAGGACAAAGAACAAAGTATAGATAGATGGGAAATAAAGGCATGTTAAGTTTTTCATCTTGTGTCAGACTAAATAAAAAATATCACTGTGGACTATGTTTTTTACAAAGTGTATCACGTTTTTGTATACTCCTCAACTTATCTCCCTACCCCAACTATCTTTTACACAACTAACTGCTGTTCTGCTTTCAGTACTCACTGTTATATTTAACATTTTACTTTATTTTTTCTGTTCATTAATTTTATACTCATTGTAGAAAGAGATTAAATAATCCACCTTTCTTTCCTTTTACTTCATTTTTACAACTCCTCAAACTTCTTCAGTTGTTCTGTGGATGGCAATTTTTTTTCTTTTCCAAGAAGATCCCATTGTATATATATGTACTACTTCTTTATATATTCTTTTTGCTTTAATATATTTGCTAGTATACATAAAGTTGTAACAAGCATTGGTATATCCATACAGTTTGTAATGATTTTAATTATAATTATAATGATTACAATTTTCTCCTGATAGATGGATCCAGGACCAAACAGATATGTGATCACTAATAGTAAGCCAGACAAAGAGGGGTCCACCTACTCTAGCAGCCTGGGGGGTGATGGTGGGATATATGGGTTGTAGAAAGGGAACTGGAATGGGGGGAGGACATAGTTGGTGATGGGTATTCCCCCAACTCAATGTTAATATATACCTAAAATACTACTGTGAAAGAGATGTAAGCCATCTAAAATGTGTTTTTAATCAGAAATTTTCTTTGACTTACATGTATTATTATATCAATTATATATGTTATGTTATGTCACTATATTATGTTATGTTAGTTTACCTCATTATGTTAATCAATTTTGTCTCTTGAATAAATTCTTCTTTTTTTTTTTTTTTTTTTTTTTTTTAGTTTTTGGGCCACACCCGACGTTGCTCAGGGGTTACTCCTGACTGTCTGCTCAGAAATAGCTCCTGGCAGGCACGGGAGACAATATGGGACACCGGGATTTGAACCAACCACCTTTGGTCCTGGATCGGCTGCTTGCAAGGCAAATGCCGCTCTGCTATCTCTCCGGGCCCTTGAATAAATTCTTACAATAAAAAAAATGCAAACATGAAAAAAAATTTTCTCCTGATAAATACCCTACTGTGAACTACTCCATCCAAAGCTCTCTCTGTTTCTGTCTCTGTTTCTCTCTCTCCTCTCTCTCCTCTCTCTCTCTCTGTCTCTGTTTCTCTCTCTCCTCTCTCTCCTCTCTCTCCTCTCTCTCTCTCTCTCCTCTCTCCTCTCTCCTCTCTCCTCTCTCTCTCTCTCTCTCTCTCTCTCTCTCTCTCTCTCTCTCAACTCTATAGAATTTTCAAAATGGTTACACCAATTTACATCCCCACCAATGGTCTATGAGGATCTCTTTTCTCTGCAATCTCTTTAAATTTTATTGTATCTTTCAATATAAGATATATTCAGTTATGAAACAGAATTTCATTGCATTTCCCTGATAATGATGGCAACTATATTTTAAAATACCTATTTATCATCTATATGCCTTAAAATGAGAAGAGTTTATTCAACTCTTTTTTTTGTTTGGGGACCTCACTCAGCTTGGCTCAGTACTTATTCCTAGCTTTATGCTCAGGGATCACTCCTGGCAGTGCTTGGGAGAACATGCTTGTGACACTAGTGTTTAAAACTCAGTTTAGTAAAGCAAGTATTTTACCCATGACACATCTTTCTGTCTTCTGCTTGTTTCGTTTATTAGGTTGTCTGAGGTTTCTGTTATTGTTGATAATTGTTAAATTATTTATATATCTTAACTATATAATATATAAATATCTTATGCTGTGAGCTTGTCTTTTTTACTCTATGAATTTATTTATTTTGGTTTTTGGTCCAGACTTGGTGATGCTCAGGGGTTACTCTTGCTATGTGCTCAGAAATCACTCCTGCTTGGGAGACCATATGGCATGCTGGGAATTGAACTGAGGTCCATCCTGAGTGCCGCGTGCAAGGAAAATGCCATACTGTTGCGCTACCACTCTGGCCCCCCTATTTAAAATTTTTTAATAATTTTATTGAGATCAATGTGAATTACAAGTCTTTCACAGTTATATTTAAGGTGCATAGTGACAGTAAATTAGGACAATTTCCACCACCAGTGTGACCTCTTTTTGTCCCTGTTCCCAGCATACATCCCATACTTTCTCCATTTCCCCCCTTGACTGCTAGTGTAACAAGTCCCCTTTGTATATAACTTGTTGTAGATTTTGATTCCGTTGTTGTTAACTTGGGTTTGGTATTTAAGCCTGATCATTTTTTATTTCCATTCAATGTTCATGTGACTATTTGCTTCTGGCACCATCCACATATTTTTCTGCCTCAATTTATAAGGCAAAACAAGATGGTTCAAAAAAAAAAAAAGATGATTCAAGTTCTGTAGTTCTGTTGAAAAAAACATCTGGGAGGAGTCTGTCTAGAAGCTAACAATATCCAAAAAAGAAAGGGCAAGGAAGAAGAGGCAATGACACAATACACAACAGCCACAATAAACAACTACTGAAAAACAACAACAAAGATAAAAAAGGGAAAAAAAAACAAAGGGAAGGGGGCTGGTGTGGCAAGGTTTTTTTGCCATATATAAGGCACAGTAAGTATTGGGGAAATTAGAAAGGGATTTCCCTTGGTCTAAGAAATAAGCGTTTCTCTGCTCTTGAAGCATACTGTCATGGGAACAACTACAGACTCCAGACATGCTCATTATTGAAACCCAAGATCTTTTTATGGTGCCAGGAAATTGTTCTGCCCAATTGTGGCTGACAAAATCAGTTCTCTGTGATAAGAGATTTTGGTATTTGCACAGGTCATAGGACGAAGTTATGAATAGAGTCTTTCTTTATAGTTCTAGAAGTTCTGCTCCATCACAGTTGTTATAGTCAGTCTTCTATAATTAATGATCTTGGGTTTTGCACATATTTTAGGATGAAGTCTAGAATATAGTCTTTCCTTATGGTTCCAGAAGTTCTGCTCAGTTGTAATTGTCAAAGTCAGACCTCTAGAATTAGAGATCTTGGTTTTTGTTCAAATCCTAGGCCCAAACCTAGGCTAGGGTCTTTCTTATTGGGCTCAGAAAAAGTTGTGCCTAGTCTTGGTTATCGAAGTTAGTCTTCTATAACCAGTAATCTTGGGGTTTGCACATATCAAGGATGGAGTGTCTTCTGATTTCATCTTACCATTAAGTGATGAGGTAGGGAAACCTGCTCTTAGATCCAGTTGTTGCTGTTTCCTTCTCTTCAGGATATTGTATTAACCTGTTGCAAATTGGTGCCAGAGCAGTATTGGATATTCCTTGAGGGGTGTTTGATTCCTGGTGCTGTTGCAGGGAACTGTGCTGGTTCTACAGTTGGGATCTGGGGTTTGGGATTAGATGGTCTCTGTCAGATCACATGGAGTCTAAGTCAAGTCCCCATGACACATGTTCAGGGTGGAAGGTGGCCCTGTACTATAAAATTTTGGGTTCTTATTCCTAGTAGATAAGAGCTTGCCTCTATACATAAGCTTTCCCCCTTTTTAGTATGCCTGTGCAAAAGAAAATGGTGCCATACATATTTCATTGCTGATGCATTTGGGAATAAGAATGACAGCCTATACAATCTTTGTGCCCTGGTTTTGACCTGGGCTTTTATTCCAAGCAAGACTTTTTCTTCTAGAATCTCATACCAAGCAGAACTCAAACATGTGAAATCTGAAACCTAATCACAACCATATATGTAATCAAGATGTTTAAATAAGGGAAAAAATAAAAATAAAAAATTATATATTGAAATTAAAAAATGAAGAAAAATTAAAAAAATTAAAGAAAAAATAAGGGATGAAGGCTACTTTTACATTTGGAAATAAGCACACTAAGAAACATAACTATTGAGGTACTAAACATACAAAGAAAATATATAGATATATATATAATAGATATTCCCATTATATCTTTTGAGATATTCTTGGCAGGGGTGAGATCCAGGACCCATTTCCATCCACACTGGGATCTTGTTGGGTTTTAAAAAATGGTGTGCAGCAATAAGGAATCAGGTAGTGTCCTTGAGCAGGGGCTCCTTCTGGGGATGAATTTGGTAGGATACAACAGTCCACTTTTTTTTTGGGGGGGGGTAAGAAGAAGTGCCACAGTGAATGAGTCTGCAGGAGTGGTGGTTGTAGCTTCTTGTCGGGGTCTGAGATGTGGTATTGTATAAAACCTTTTCATTTTAATTTAGTCCCAATACACCTTTACTTTCATTTTCCTTACTCTTGGGGCCATTTTATTCTTGTAACTAATAAATGTGTGAGACTGTATGCACAAATACAGTCACTTTTTGCATTTTCTGCTTTAGTCCTCATTATAAGGACTCACATTTCATATACATAGCCAATTATTGATTAGCTTTACTTTCTAAATGTCCAGTCCCATCACAGCATAATGAAATGCAGTGATCCTATATACCCATCCATATCCAACTTTTCAGCATAAGAGAAAAGGTGACCAAAAGAGTAGAAACCTCAAAACAAGAACTGGTCATCAAGCAATAAACCTATTGCTAAAATAAGTCCTATCTGTTGCAGAGAGTTGGTCAACTCATACCACACAATCTTAGAATCAAATATCCTAAAAGATTGTCATAGTGGCCTTAAGAAAATGCCTTGAGAGTGTCCCATGATTCCTACTTCCTGAGCTCAAGATTTTACACAGCAGAGTAGCAAAGTCTTCCCTCTATAACCTGGGTAATTACGCCCCACCTTGACGTTTTCAACTCTTCTACTGAGATCATTCAACTCAATAACATTGAAATAATGTTACAAAGCAATCATTAATAGTAATGGCAATTGGGGTCAGAGTAGTAGCATAGCAGTAGGATGTTTGCCTTGCACACTGCTGACCCAGGATGGATGCGGGTTCAATCTCCAGCATCCCATATGGTCCCCCAAGCCATGAGCAATTTTTAAGTGCAGAGCCAGGAGTAACTCCTGAGTGCCGCCGGGTATGACCAACTTTTAAAATTCACACAATTTATAGCTATTTCATGTACATAATTATACACTGAAGGCTCATTTATGACTCTCAGAATAATTAGGGAAACTCTCATGCCAGACCCACAAGCTATCATTACCAAAGAAGATATTTGTCCTCATTTTCTTTGTTTTATATTTAGGATTTGTCTCCTACTTTCTTGTTTGAACTCATTTAATGACCTTCAGTTCATTGTTTACTTCTACTATTTGAATATGCTTTAAAAAGTTTACTATCCCTTTTTTTCCCTTTGTTATTAAGATAACTATGACCATGTGGTGACAACCACTGCCCCTTGGTTGTGGTACTAACTGGGATTATTTTGGTTGTAGGGCTCACTGGATATTACATATTTTGTGGCACTTGAGGTATATTACTTTCATTTGTGGTGTTTACACAGACTTGGTTGTGGTGTGCCAAAGATTGTGCTTGGCATGGGGGGCCTGTGCCAGAAATCAAACATAGCCATTTGCCTGCAAGGCATGAACATTTGTACTGGGCTATTCACAGACCCCCCTCAATTTTTCTTAAGTGTGGTTTCTGAAAAGGGCCCAGTAAGGTTATTCTATCAAAACCTGCCTCAGGGGCAAGGCTGTAACATTCTAAAACACTCTGCCTCCTTCAGCACTGTCAGAAGAGATTCTATTTTTTCTTTAATTCACAGTAATATTGCTAGGGCTAGAAGGTTGCTTGGCAGGAAACAAGAGGCTGTGCCCCCATAGAAACTTATCTCCTTGATTACAGCCAGCACAGCCACAGGGACGGGCTAGATAGAAACCATAAACACCTGCCTGAGTTCTGTTAACTGCACTGGATAATTAATATCCTGCTCATAGCCTTCCACTTTCCATTTACTTTGCCAATGCTGCAGTTACATACGACTGACTTTCCCAAATTGGATATTAATGATTTACTCTCTGAAATCTAAGGTGCTTACAAAGCATGATAGCATCAGTAGCAAAAGGGAAAAATAATGAAAATAGACAACACTTTCCTCTTCCCTTCTGGGTGTGGAGGAGCTGACGATTAATAGGAGGAGGATTGTTGTTGGCTTTTGATTATGAAAATGGAGGTGGAGAAAGAAAGACGGGCTGGCTGCCCATCTGCTTCGAACATCTCAGTTGCCTGCTGACAGTGTGGGCATCGATCTCAGGGTGAGAGCGCTTCCTGCGTAGCTGAACTAATAGAACTCATTCATATTCTCTCACTAAAAGCAAGAGGCAAGCCTGTCAAAGGCAGAGGAGTGCAAGAATTGGATGCCAGGCGCCTGTGCCCAGCTAGCAGGCTTCGCCTCCAGTTCTGAGAGTACTTCTAACCTTTGTCTCTGCAAATCTAGATGAAACATGGCCTTGGAGACCTGGCTGGCACCCTTCCTCCTCACAGAGCTGACCTCCACATTGTGCATTTTCTCTCAGCTTATATTTTTTCCCCATTTCCTCCTCTCTACTATATAGATTCAATTAAATTGGCAACTTAGAGAGATTATGCTAGTAGGCGAATCTCAAGTCATAGACATACAGTTTTATAATGAGATGTTTGGAATAAATGGGAAGCTAGCAAGTGAAGATGTTGGCTCCAGAGCAACCTAATCACTCTCAGACCCTTATTCAATAGGAATAACCAGCCTCAATTAACTATAAGGGCCATGAAAACATACGACCAGCAGAAATATTTTATGTGACTTTCTCTCTCTGCTATGTTGGCACATTGTAGGTGTTTTGTTGACCTTGAATTGATAAATAAATGATTGTCTAGTATAAACTCTCAGTTTCAATGGTAAGTCCCAATCTGTATCTTGGCCTACTTAAGTTACCCTAAATGAAAGAAAAGACTCTGAGTCAATTTGGCTTCTGCACCAAGAGGTTTGCTTAAATTCCCCCTCATATTCCTAGCACCCATATCACAAAAGGCCCTGACCCAGTGGAAAGTTTTGGTATTTATTTGGGCAGTTCTCCAATGGACTAGATTGGTTTGATTAGTAGCTTCCAATTCTTCCTGAAACAAAAAGAAAAGAAACCTAGTTTTAGATCTTGCCATAGATTTTTCAGGTCATGAAAAAGGCAAAAGGTTGAGAACCTAATTTTCTCCAAGAAAATTTTTCTTTAATGAAAAATAGCAGTAATTATGTCTAGCAGCATAAGAGACAGACAGAAACAGTGAAACAACTAACAAGGTCTTACTGACAAAATACACAGACATACTGTCCCAGAAAGGTTACTAAAGGTTTAAAGCACAGTATAGTCCTAGAAATAGACCCAAACACATGGACCTATTAGTTCTGTCCTTTTTTATTATGTCTCAATTTTTTTCATTAATTTACTGTTTCTGGGACAGGACTTTCATAACTTTATAATCTTAACTTTCTAATTGTTCTCTCTCAATAAGCCAATTAATTAGGCCCACCAAGTGCAGTACGGGTTGAAGGACAAGGAGAGAGACATGAGAATATTTCAAAACATGCTAAAAATTATTTGAATCCTTTTTCTAGACATATTTGTCCTCATGTATATCTCCTTTAGAGAACTACAGCAGATCATGAACCCTACCCAGCATAGCCAACAGACCTAGACAGAAGACATTTATCTTCAACTAACAAAATGTTCTCCCATTAATTTTAAAGTAAGCCTTTGGAATCTGTAAGTAATTGAGGACAGACACTTAAGATAAAATGATATACAGACACAGGATTGAATTGGCTTTATCAGGAGCTGATCAAAAGTAAACTTCAGCTTCCTAGGAGCCGGGAGTCTAGCAGGAGGAGGTTTGGCAGGCCCCCGCCATGCCGGAGGCCTGCTTGACCAGGCCTAGTGGGGGTGCGGGACTTGGGTAACCCCAGTACCCCTCTACCGCCTTGCTCCAGATCTCCAGGGCTTCCCCGGGCCACATGCCTGGGCAAGCCGGTGAGTTGGGTCCCTTGGTGGAGCTTGAAGCTACCCTAGGCCTTCGCCCACTATCCATGCAGCTCCTTAGGGAGGGTCTGGGTGGGGCTCTGAACTTCTGGTCTCCCAGCTTCTTGAAGGATCTATCCTTCCTGGGAGCCGGGAGTCTAGCAGGAGGAGGTTTGACAAGCCCCCGCCATGCCGGAGGCATGCTTGACCAGGCCTAGTGGGGGTGCGTGACTTGGGTAACCCCAGCACCCCTCTACCGCCTTGCTCCAGATCTCCAGGGCTTCCCCGGGCCACATGCCTGGGCAAGCCGGTGAGTGGGGTCCCTTGGTGGAGCTTGAAGGTACCCTAGGCCTTCGCCCACTATCCATGCAGCTCCTTAGGGAGGGTCTGGGTGGGGCTCTGAACTTCTGGTCTCCCAGCTTCTTGAAGGATCTCTCCTTCCTGGGAGCCGGGAGTCTAGCAGGAGGAGGTTTGGCTGGCACTGGTAATCTCTGTCCAGTCTACATTTTCAAAATCGCGGGGGGCGGGGGCTATCGCCCCTGCGCGCACAAGAAACATTAATAGTACTCTCACAAGAAACATTAATAGTACTCTCACAAGAAACATCAATAGTACTCTCACAAAAAACATTTATAGTACTCACTATCATTGAATTATGTTTTTATGTATGCAGAATGTCCATTTTTTACTCTGCCCTTTTGCATACCCCTTCATAAGTTCATATTTCTCTTTAACTTCTTTAACTCCTATCATCATTACTCCTTTTTTACCCTTTCTAACTTAAGTACTGTGAGTCCTAAGTCACAGACCAAAGTGGTGCCCTAGAGTTAACACCCACCCAACTATTTTAAAAGGCATAAAAAGGACACATATCTTTTCAACATTTTATGGGTGTTTTCTTTGATGGCTATAACTTTTGCTAAATACGTTCTTATACAGTGATGATCCCCCCCCCATGTTTTTTATCTTCTCTTTGTGAACTGCTCAATATGGAATTTGGTGTGTAAGAATCCCTCAGTTTAATACTTATGTTTGAACCAAGTCATGGGTCTTGTTGGAAATGTTCTTACGCCCCCATATATCTGATAGCACCACGTGGCTTTATATCTTGTTTGCGTAGGCACACTAACATGGGAAAATACTATACATACCAATAAGTTCTTATCTAATAGAAATAGGAACACACAAATCTTGTAGTGCAATGAGACCTTACACCCTGAACATTGACATAAAGACCTGGCACAGGCCTCAGAAGAATGGGCGTTCTCCATTTACCCCTTGATCTACAGAAGACATTTACAAAACATCCAAGGTTGTATATAACATCACCTGGAGGCATTCCTGTACCAGGGATGACCCTACAGCTGCTCTGACATCGATCTACTCAAAAGAGACACCCCTTAACACTGAGAAGACAACAAGAACAATGACCTGCTTACTGGACAGGGCTTGCTGTATTGCCCCTTTATGGTGAGGTTTGTCTATAACATCACCTGGAAGCAATCCTCTACCACGGAAGACCCTACCACTGCTCAGACATCGTCCTGCTCAAAAGAGACTTCCCTTAACACTGAGAAGACTTAACAACAACAACAACCTGCTTACAGGAAAGGGCTTCCTGCATTGCCCTTTCATGGTGAGGTGAAACGAGAAGGCACTCCACATCATGACTTCAATGTAGGACATGCAGATTCCAGAATCTTTAATACAGAAACATGAGACCAACAACAGAGACTGTGTGATAAGTGTGTTGGCGCTACGGACAATGGCTTGGATCGAACGATAACTTGCCTGAGGCCTAGAGCTGGTCTTATGCCAGGAAACTTCAGGGGTAGGATCTCTTTGTATTTAGGCCAAGGTTATTCCTTTCCATGCCTCTCATATTTTAGTGGGCCTATGCAAACAACAATTGCCACTCTAACACCATTTTTACTGTGCTCCTTTGACTCTAATCCTTAAAACGCACCCACTTAAAATTTGAGGTTAACTTAAGCTAATATGCATGTACATGGAAATGTAAAAAATACTATGCCTCTAATGTTTAAGGAGTTATGTAAGTTTGATGGCTTTAGATTGCCTTGTGTGCTGTTAAGAAATATTATAATGTGCTACAATCTGGGAACTTGAGGGACAAAGTAATTGCACATGGATTCTGTTTTATTTATCTTGACTTTCTTTGGTGAAGGTTCAAAGTTAAGATATCAGCAAGGGGACTTCTTCTGAGAATTATGTTATGGGTGATTGTCCTTCCACTGTAACTTTGCCTTATCCTCCTTCTTTGCATCTTTTGTTCTCATAATTCAAAATAAAAAAATTATTAAAAAAAAAACGTAAACTTCAGAATGTGATCAAGAAAAAGATTCATTGACTGCATGAAGAAATGCAATGGTGCTGTCTCAAACACCCGTGGCCCCAAAGTATAGCAAAGAGAAGGAAAGAAAATGAGTGGAAGAGGGGAAAAACAAATATGAAAGGATGGGAGTCAGGGGCCAAGCAATCTCAAGCATATTGGTAGTATTAAAAAGGACTAAACTAAATATTCAAGCCAAAGTCAACAACAATGGAATCAAGAGACCCAAACTTTAACCATCTACACTTAAAATGGGCCTGTGATACTTGCAGGTTGGGGGCCAAGGGACATGGTACAGGATGCACCTGGGGAATATTGGTGGAGGGAATTCTACACTGGTATTAGGATTGTTCCTGATTGATTGTATGTCTGAAACCCATCTATGAAGGAATTTGTAAATCATAATGATTTCAATAAAATATTTTTAAATTATAAAAGAAAATAAATTTTTAATTTTGTGTGTAGAAAACGAAAGAAAAAATTATATCCAGGCTTCAGAGAAATAGTAGTGTGGCTAAGGCTTTACATACAGTGACCCCAGTTTAATACCTGGCATTATATATGGTTTTCTGATTACAGTGACCCAACTTGCCTCCACCTCCAAAAAGTAAAACCAATAAAAAGCAGATGTGAGAATAAGGTGGAGAACCTGGGGAGATGGAACAGGAGCCTCAGTATTTGTCTTATTGATGGAGCTACCCTTTAAGGCTTTGTAATCACCTCATCCCACACCCCCGTCATGTGATCTCAAAACATTGCAGTTTTCTTCAGAATATCTTTACTCTTCACATAATATTGTGATAATATTTACTAAGTATAAGTATATTATTCAGAATCACACTAAACCTCTTTATTATCATTATGTTATTACATTATTTTTATAAATGCAAACTTATTCTCATCCCCATTTAAAGTTCAGAACACAGAGGTTCTAAGACACAAAAGAAATTGTCACTCTCAGATGTGGCAACAATTAAAAGTGAGCCAACTTGTAGGTGTGATTTTCTTAAAATTAGATTTAGTGACCATGGACTTACGGCATTTTTTATAATTAGAGTTAGATATATAATGTTACAATACTGATCCCTTCACCAGTATCAACTTCCTTCCATCAATGCCTTCCACCAAAGGTCGCTTCCTACTCATCAGTCTGGCTCTATGAGAGATGCTTTTCTTTTTCTCTTTCTTTTTCTGTTTTGTTTTTGTTGTTATTGTTGTTTTTGTTTTGGGGTCACACCGGCAATGCTCAGGGTTTACTCCTGGCTCTAAGCTTAGAAATCACTCCTAACAGGCTCAGAGATGGGAAGCTGGGAATCAAACCTAGGTTCATCCAGGATCAACTGCATGCAAGGCAGTGCCCTAGCACTGTGCTATCTCTCTGGCCTCAAGAGGTGCTTTTCTTAATAAGCTTTTGTACTATAATTTACAGTCACCATTGATATGGCTTCATGCATAATGCTTTACTATCTTTCAGCACCTCAATTTCCTCCTGGTTGAGCATGTCTGTCCATCACCATAGATGTAGTTCTCTTTCTGTCCTATTCTTCAGCCCCTACCCCCCCAATTGGCAAGTTTCCTCCTAAAGATCAGTTCTCTTATTCTTTGTATTCATTGTTTTGGGCATTCATTATTTTACCATTAAAATATGGATTAACTCAAAGTTCATATTCTGCCATATTGGACCACTTCTTGGCCCTTATGCTAAGAAATATCAGGGTTCTGGAAACTTCAGAAGGGCAACCTATCCTTCAGTAATTCATGGAGTTATCCTATCAACTCTATAACTTTCCTGAGGAGGCAACAATAAACAACTCTGTTATCTTATACCCCTATGACATTAAATTGGTCAGCATGTGTTGCCTATGGTGCTGTAGCTCATCATACTTCCAAATCTCCAAAAACTGGAAATTGAGCTCCCAACGATCCAGCTATACCACTCCTATGGACATACCCTAGGAACACAATAATACAATACAAAAATCCCTTCCTTACACCTATATTCATTGCAGTACTATTTACCATAGCAAGACTCTGAAAACAATCAAGATGCCCTTCAACAGATTGAATGGCTAAAGAAAATGTAGTACATATACACAATGGAATATTATGCAGCCATCAGGAGAGATGAAGTCATGAAATTTTCCTATACATGTATATGGAATTTATTACACTGAGTGAAATAAGTCAGAGAGAGAGAAAGATGAAGAATGGTCTCACTCATCTATGGGTTTTAGAAAAATGAAAGACATTCTTGCAATAAATTTCAGAGACAAAAGAGAGGAGGGCTGGAAGTTACAGCTCACTTCATGAAGCTCACCACAAAGAGTAATGAGTTTAGTTAGAGAAATAACTACACTGAGAACTATCATAACAATGTGAATGAAAGAGGGAAGTAGGAAGCCTGTCTAGAGTACAGACGGGGGTGGGGTGGGGAGGAGGGAGATTTGGGACATTGGTGATAGGAATGTTGCACTGGTGATGGGGGGGGTGTTCTCTACATGTCTGAAACCCAGCCACAATCATGTTTTGTAATCAAGATGTCTAAATAAAATATTATTTTAGAAAAACTTCCAATTAGCAGACTGACCACTGGACCATTTGCAGTTCCTGGAGCTGAGTTCAGAGACTCTTGGAAATAGACAAGAGAGTTACAGTGTTGGATGAATATTTTCTCTTTAGCATAAGAGCTTAAAACTTTTGACCAAGCTCCCCGTGGGGAGTCGGTGCTCTCATTCTTGTGCTTAAGTACAAATCCCCTCCCCTATTCTTCCACAAGTCCCTTCCCTTAGTATACTTAACCTGGAAAAAAATAATAAAATAAAACCCCACTGCTTAATTCTCATTGACTTGAAATAAGGTTGGGTGGATGAACTTCACCATGGGAGAAATTAAATTTGAATCCTCCTTGCTCTTCCATATATCTCATCTGCCCCCACCCTCAAGTCTTCATCTATCAAATAATAACAATATGTCCAATCTTTAGTGTTACAGATTAAATTTGAGGATGAATATGACCATTTCCAGTACAAAGCAGAACTTCTAGAAGGATGTAACATGTTGCAGTTGTAATATTTTGTAATATATTGCAGTTCCTTTCTCCTATTGTTATGATGATTTGGAAAATTGAGGAACTGTACTTGCAAAAGGCAGCACCTGGCACAGAATGGGTAATTGTATTTTGCATCCCATTCCCATCTTCCACCCTACAATTTTTGTGATGTCTTCACCATCAGCTTATAATACATACAGAATCACTTTGAATCAACCGCATCTCAGTACTTATACACAAGAAGCATAATTCAAGGGCTATTTTTTTTGTTCTAAAATGTGTGTAATTCTCAGGGAGCTGAGAAAATAGTCTGTGAAAAGTAAGAAACGCCAGTCTGCTTTTTACTTAGAGTTGTCACTGGTGAAAAGTGTTACTGTAGGTTAATGAATTTTTCTAAAAGAATGAACTGTCACGGGGGAAAAGAGGGCAAGAGAAGGAAGGAGCATGATTACCTGTGTGACTCTACCCAGGCTTCTTTAACTAATGCTGCTCTCTGCAGACACTAGCAAGTAAATCTCAGCTGGACAGAGATTCGTGGTCTTCTGAGATGGATTCCAACTATATATCTGAAAACGTCCCTCTGCTCAGCTGCTGATCATCAGTATAAATAGGGCTGCAGGATGGCTGTGAGTGGTTTCTGGATTTCTTCCTTTCTCAATTAAATGAGAACATGAAACCCAACTTCACCTTCTTTGTGCAGAAATAATACCTACATCTCAGAGATGGCCACCAGCACAAGGAGAACAAAGGAGAAATAAGCACTATTCACTTCCACAGAAGTGAAGCTCTGCTTCACTGGGAGGGAAGGAGAGCTTCTAAAACTGGTAATCTCTGCATGCTTGTTACCCTTAATATGGCGCATGAACCTCAGCTCCTGCATCCTTTGAGAGGCTGTTAGAAGCAATACTAAGCCTAATCCTCCTCAATGGGAATCTGCTTATGGTAGGATAAGTCTATAAATTCAGATCCTAACAACAGAGGTCTGAGTGGCACCTAAAATTTTGTATGTCAAGCAAATTTTACAATGATGGCGGCACTAATAAACTATGTGGAGCATATTTTGGAAAGTGGCATGTGGCTTATATGTTATTGGTTAGCAATTCTGCATAACTAACCCACCTAAGATTAACACTATCGTGAAGCATTTGTATCCTCCCAACTGAACTACACATAAAAATGTTTACTTCTTTTCAACAGTGTGCAGCAAACCCTGGAAGGAATGTGACCACGTGACAGATTCTTGTCAGTGTGATATAAGCAGGAAACGCCATGTAATATACCAAGTCACGGTCTTCAAGAACTGAATAAACTCTCCACTATTTTTCATCTTGCTGTTTGTGGATTTTTTTCAGCCCAGGTAAACAGTATCACATATAGGTGGAACAAGTTGTCCTTTCACCTCTAATACTGCATCAATCAGTTGCTTGTGCAAAAAAATAGATTTGTATTGTTTTCTACAACTGAAACTATGACCTTTCTATCTTCCGACAATTAGAGTTACATTAATAATCATCCCTGTTGTAGTCTCTCTAAAATTAGATTCCCCCTTGCCTATCACTGTTGATATACATCATCTCCAAACTTCCATGGCTAAAATACCCCCCACTGTGAAGACATAGAAATCATAGCTCTAAATATATTAAATAAGTGCTCAAGATATTGCACCTAGTAAATGCAGAGCTGGATATTAAACTAGGTGTGTTCTACTGTGAATGAAAGTGAGACAGGGACTTCAAGGGGCTCAGTTCCATGGAGATTTGTCTGCACAATGAAATGAGATTTCATTTCAGGATACTTATTACCACATCATATTGCTGCTTGCATGGATCTTCCCAAATAGTTTTCTCTACTGCTGCTGTCCTTGGTACTCTCCATCACAAGATAATTACTAATAAAAATTCCAATGATATGCAGGAATTCTCTACCCCTCTAGCCCTAGGCATCTCCTGGAGCTACCTTATGTGTCTCTCCTTATTTTTGCAGCCCTAAAGGGTTGCTGTCAGAATAGTTTCTTGTTCCTTGTAGGTCAAGTGTAGTGGTTGCTTCAGCAATGCCCTTCTTGCTGAGCTGGTCTCCTCCTTCACCAGCTGTTTCTGTATTCATGGGAATTTTTTCCCTTCCTGCTCCTTTGTTTTGCAAAGATATCTCCACATAGATCTATAAGAACAGATGCACTAAAGCCTTCCCTAGTTCCAGGGAACCTAAGGTTTAAACCCCTGCAATTTCCTAAAAATGTTCCGGGACTACTCACATATCTGTATTCAACTCTTTAATATTTTGCATGTAAATATAGCTATCAAAGTTATCATCTTCATCCATGTGTAGAAGCTATTCTAGAAGTGAGGGTAGGGGTCCTGAGATACTGTTTGAACTGAGGAAGAAATATAAAGTTGCCTTATACCCAAAATAATAAAAAAACCAATGGAACAGGGAAAGAAAGAAACCAGTCTTCTCCCATGATTATCTCCCACATCTGGTACTAGGCCTTGATGGTAGGCACTATTTTATAAGCAAATAAAGTATTAAATAAAATAGAGAGTACTCTATATACACATGTAAAAATTGTCCAGGATAAAACTAATGATTTAATATGACTAAAGAATTAAGAGAAGCTTCATGGATGAAAGCTTTCAGCAAGGCTTTGAGCTTTGAGATAAAGGTGAAAAAAAAAAAAACATTTTTTTTTTGAAAAGGACCTTTTATAGGAACAAGGAGCAAAATCGTATTCTTTGGGTACTTCTGGCTATGCCTAGTTCCCAGAGAGAAAAGCTGAGACTTCTGATTACTTACTTTAGGTGAGCTTGCCAATATTGAGTGTCTTGTTCTTTCCCTTATTTTTGTCTCTAATTAGATCCTCATGGGCCTCTGATTACCACACCAAAGCAACAGATGAAAAGAGAGCCTGTGAAATGGAATCCATGACAAAGCACTGATGACTAATCGAGAGGCACCTCCAGGTGTCTCTTCCAGTATTATTCTAAACACTGATACACGGGCTGTTTGGCACAAAGTACACATTTCTCACTATAGTTCCCTGCCACCTGGACAACTGTTTGGGAGGACAAGCAATACTCTTTATCTCTGACCACCCTGGCTAAAGGACCATCCCCTTCAATTAAACAGTTGCTGTATATTAATGTAACTATTATACTTGTTAGTGGGGCTGAAATCTAAAGCACCTCTCAGAATAAAAATATGTACTAGGTCTGAAGGGAGAAAGAACTTTGTCTTTTTTCCAGATTTGGCTCCCTGAGGTATTTAACCCTGGTTTATGCCCAAAAATATTTCATTTTTGAAACAAAAACAATGCCTCAAAGGCTCTATATAGTGTAGACATAATCTGTTTTGAGTCTTTATCATTCCTTCATGTCATGCTAAGGTAGGTGAACAGGGAAGGGGCATTAGAAGGATTTAGAATCAACCATTTAATTACCTGCTATGTAATTTATAGATCTTGCTCTGTGACCTAGTGCAAATCATTTCGTTTCTCTGCATCTCAAAAATCTGCTTTTTACAATTCCAACTCTCAATTAAAAATGTAAAACCTTGAGTTTAAAATGGTTTTGTGTAAGAACATAGAATTATTCATAATATTAATTATGAATGTATTTACCTGTAACAAAATGATGACTCTATGAAAAGTTTTAACAGCTTAGCATTGACCTAGCATTTTGTGGAATTTTAGGAATTTAGTTTTATACATCTATATGTATAGGTGTCACTAGCTCCACAATCAAAGAAAAGTTTCTTTCAAGTGTGATAAATAAACATATTAAGGGAATAGCAAATGATCAAAGTCATTGGAACTATCATAACAAAAGATCTTGTCTACAGAACTGAGTTTTGGGATTGGGGAGGTGGAATGTGTCCTTGGAACACTGGTGAGGAGAAGCAGGCATTCCTGTGGAGGCATGTCTGTTATTGGAATGATGTGTGCATGAAAAGTCTACTAAACAATACCGTAAATTATGGTACTTCAAGAAAAGTGGCAAAGATCAAAAGATGAAGTTGCAAGTATAAAATAAATGGTTTAACTACTTCACAAAAAGTAATCAAATCTGGGCATTAGAAAACATCCAGGAGAAAATGAAAGTGTTTCCTAAGGCAAAACCATCTGTTCACCATTCAGTGAGAAATCTCCACTATTACATTTGGGGGTTATTTCCAGGTTTTAGTCCTTCACATGCACAATGAGTTTTCTTGGTCCCCAGCACTTTTACCTGTAATCTCTTTAGCCTGAAAGCAGTGTGATGTGAGACTTTCTCCAGAAATACTTGAAGGACCTGCTCATGTTCAAAGACAAAGAAAGTATCAGAGAAGATAGAAAAAGGGAATTGGAGCACCTGACCTTAGATGAGTAGTATTTATACTTAAGACCTGGTAGACTGTTCTTGTTCTTGTTCTGACATTAACCAGTTTGTCATAGTCTTTTCATTTATTTGGACTTGATTTAAGTTTGTGACAATTGATGCATATCTCCTACAATATGGTTGTAATCTAATGAAATAATAGCTATCTAGTATACAAAATAGTGTTCCACACCAGGGTATTGTGATCAAAGTTGTTACCAGTGTTGTTACTCAAGTCCTGGCACTCTCGTGATAAGTCAAACTTGCATACAAACACTCAACACCAGGTACTGAACCCTTGGTTAGTAGAAAGAAGATGGTCTCAGTTTCCTCATTTGTAATGAACAAGATACATAATCTGTTCTTTTTACCCCACCACACCCTATTTGGAAATAAAAAAAAGTAAGTATCAGATTGAGAAATATGAATGTTTGGAAGTTGATTTTCTCAACAAAAAGTGTCATCTTTGGATATCTTAACAGGATACAAACCAGCAGAGTAGCTTCCAAGAGATGCAGGAGGAAATTTCCCCTTCAAGAAATAGAGACTTCATTTTGCTTCCTTGCTCTCTATAAGACATGCAGGGCCCATTCTTAACAGATGTGGAGTCTGAAACCTCTATTTGACAATCATCCCGACCAGCACTTCTCATATCTCTGAAAATAATAAAGCCCTTGGGTCTTTTTCAAAGCATTTGGAGCCCCTAAGCAAAATGAGGAATCAAGAATTCCTTATGGGATCCTCATCACACAGGCCCTTTGAGGTCTAACCCACTCCTTCACAATGCTGTCACTGGCAATCTCAGTGAACTACACAGTGATGAGTCAGATCTGTATCAGGGAAAGCAATGAACAAAGAGGCTCAGAAAACAAAAGTCCTGGTTTAATGATCTACTGTTTTATTCTATACGTAAAGCTGAGAAATGGGAGAAACCAGCAAGTGAGCCAGGCCAAGCAGAACAAGAGAGTCAGAACCAAGGTGTCTGTTGCTGACTCAATGCTGCAAGTTGGGAATCAGGATCAGCTCAGCCTTATTCTGATAAATAATCTGATATTCGAACAGGTTAAGGTCCCCTACATGCCTCCCTACATTTGTCTCCTTGTGACTCATTTGAGATGGCTTTTAAGGTGAAAAAAATCTCAGATATAATGGATTTGAAATAAAGATGTTGACTTTTGTAGCTTTTTCAGGCTACTCCACGCCCTGTGACTTCAGAAATCACTCTGGTCACATGTGGTGCCATTGTGTTCAAGGGATTGTGTACAGGGATATACAACTCCTGACCATTCCTTCTCCATATTCCTAGATGACTCTACCAGCCCACCTGCTCCTTGACCTTCTTCTGTATTCCAGCTCTTCAGATGCTGAGTGCACTCACTTAGGTTTGCACTCAGCTAGGGTTGGTTGCACTTAATTTGGATACAGAAGAAATAAAAATATGTCTGGAAAATCTGATCTTTCAGAAGACACATATTTTTTTTAAAAAAAAATATGGAACGCTTCACGAATTTGCGTGTCATCCTTGCACAGGGGCCATGCTATTCTTCTCTGTATCGTTCCAATTTTAGTATATGTGCTGCCGAAGCGAGCACAGAAGACACATATTTTGATAAGGTATATTTTAATATTCAAAGGATGCATAGCAAAGACTACAGGGCCATAATAAAAGGTCTTTTGCCAAATTGAGAGAAGGGAAAGAGTTTCTGGAAAAGTAGTATTTTGAGCTGATTTAGAAAGGATGATAGTAAGTCAAGTGAAAAAATACGTAGGACATTCCTGGCAGAAGAAGCATGCAGAGCAGAATCAAAGAGGTACAAGTCAGTAGAGGGTCGATAGATTGTCATTGTCTAAGTATGAGGAAAGAATGACACCAAGTAGCAAAGCATGTGGTATGCTGGAAATTTGGGGGGCTGAATGGGTCTGAGGTTAAGGAAGAGATGGTGCAGAACCTGGAACAGGTGACAGTTTGACTCAGAAGTTCATTAAAATGCTTATTCAAGCAGCTACAAGGGGGAATTAATGAATGGAGTAAGATTGGCAGAATAGGAGATCCACTTTAGAAGTCAGAAAGGATCCAGGAGAGCATTGAATAGAAGTCAAAATTGTGAGTGAGAACTAGCTTAAATAAAGAGTTTAAAGTTGAAAAAATAGATGGAGGTGGAGGTAGATGGGTTGAATCTGAGGGGCCTGCAAAGCCTGCATTTGGAACAATCTTGATTTCCTTCCTATCATCACATTTTAAGGACCATATTCAGTTATAATAGGATAATAGGTATATAGTAAGTGCTAAATGAACTACTAATTGAAGGTATTAGACTCATTCTAGGGAATCCATAAGATACAAGGTTGGTAGACAGAAGCATATTTCCATAGACATGAGTGTATTAGATGAGATTCAGCACTTACCTTTTTTTTTACTATCATCTAGGAAGCAATAATTTTCTTTTCATTTGCAACAGAAAAAATAATAACACAAAGAAGCAGACTAAATTCTCTTTTTCTGATCTACTATGGGTCAGTTATGTACTTTGTGCCTCTTCTCCCCTGAGTTGCAATGGCCAAGATCCAATTGTGAAGCAGGCTGACCCTGGCTAAAATCCTTACCTCTATCTATTAGCTCTGACATTACTAAATGTATGTATGCAGCTCTGTGGTAATTTCCTCAATTGTAAGTTCAAACATATATAATGTATACTCCTGGAATAACTGGATAAAATTGTGTAGGTGAGCATATAATGTGGTAGTACAGAGTAATAGTACAGCAATTAGGGTATTTGCCTTGCAAGCAGCCAACCCAGGTTCTATCACTGGCATCGTCTATGGTCCCACCAAAAATTTCCAGGGTGATTTCTAAGCTCAGAGTCAGTTATTCCTGAATACTGCCAGGTGTGGCCCCAAAACAAATTAAAAAAAAAAGTGTATAACATGGTTGCTGACACAGTGTTCTCTCAGCATAACTCAATACAAAATTCTCCAGAGACTCCCTCCCATCCCATACTCCTCAATTCTGCTGTTGATTCTGGTTTGTGGTTGTTGTCTTGCTTTTTAAGCAAAAGGGTTATTCTTTTTCCACACATTCTAATGCCTCAGATTTAAAACCCCCCAGATAGGAATTTTGCCTTTTGTCTAGAGAACTATATGTAATACTGATAAAGAAAAGCCAGAATTTTCTCATAAGTATTACTGGAGTGTGAATTTATACTCCTCTGGCTCTTGTATTCATTCATTCAGCAGCATCTGAGACTTTGTTAAAGATGTGATTTCTCCAGCCCTAAATCTGTAGTGAGAAGTTTGAAGAGCAGGGTGATAAGCAAGCCCTTCCATTGACTCTAATGCTCATTCAAATTTGAGACCTCCAGTCATAAATTAAGGTAAAGGGGAGCCCAGCTTACTGAAACAAAAGTAAAAAGAAGCAAATAAATTCAATTCTTTTTTCTATTCCCAAGAATACAATCAAAATTCCTAATGTTTTTAAACTATTTTTCTTTCTTTTATTTTTTAAATTTAAACTGTGGCATTTTATTTATTTTAGTAATTTATAAATAAATTCTTTACTTGAATCCATGGGAGGTACACATGTAAAAAATTGTTCATGATTGAGTTTCAGTCATACAATGTCCAACACTCTTCACCAGTTGCATATTTCTTGCCACCAATATTCCCAGTTTCTCTCCTGCTCTCCCACTTGCCTGCCTCTGTGGCAAACATTTTCCTTCTTTCTTATTCTTTCATTACCTTTTAGACATTGTGGTTTGCAATATTGTTTAATCTGATTTTCTTCTAACTATTGAAAATATATCTCCCAAAACAAATCTCATAGCACTTTTGTTTCCAAATTCTATCATGATCCTTTCAGATTTCCACACACACACAAAAAAAGAAACACAAATTCTAGCAGAGGTCAGAGTTCCAACTTTAATAGTTACAGTTACCTGGGGTTTGTTTCGTTTGGTGTTGTTTTGAGGGTGGATGTGTCATGTAGTGGGAAATCAAGACAGTATAACAATTTAAAAGAAGCAGCTGGTTGTCATATTCAAGTGGTGGCCACTTATTCAGAGTGTGGAGATAAATTCACTGTGCAAAGACCTTCCAATATTTCAAGTAAACTCAGAAATCCAAAATTTTGTGTAAGATCTCCAGTGTGTTAGCTTAACTGTTTTTCAAATATAACACATACATGGACCATGCAGCTGTGGGCCAGATTTGTCTCCAGGCTTTGCTTGTGACCTCTACTTTATAGAAATTCAGATAACCTCTTTGTAAAAGGGGAAGGGAAGAGGTCAGGGATTGATTGCACCAATTGCTAATTGCTTTGTCCTTCTAAATACTAAAAGAGCTAGTCTCTTACTAAAGGAGACTCCAAATATCTGAGACCAATGAACAACTCTGGAGGATATTGTTATTCCTGCACTAAACACCTGCAGGTCCCTCCCCCAAACTCAGACAAGCCTCCAAATTAGAAGTGAAACATGCATCTAAGGGGAAGAGAGTTGACACTGCTGTTGCGGCATTTGTCCCTAGATTAGATTGTCTCCTCTGAGAACGCTCCTTGTGTAAACAGTGACATCCACTGGCTAAAAATCAGATTTTGTGCCATATTCACTGAAGGAAAAAAAGCTCCCCACAGGAGACGATCTTAGATTTGATCCAAACTGAAGATTTTGTTACCAACAGATAGTTTAAAGAAATTAATCTAGAGCCAAGATAAAGCAGATCTTAGGGAAATGCAAATGAGAAATAAGAAAGAAAAGTGATTCCTGTTAGATGCTAAACTGGGAGCTACAGAATGACAAAGATCTTCTATCTGTGACCCAAAAACAAAAACAAATAAAAACAACAACAACAAACTGTGGTTCTGTATATAGTATGAGACCTTCTATGTAGATGCTGAGCTCGTGTAATATGACTCAATAATTATAATGTGCCATGTTACTTATACATTGATTCAAAGACTTGCTAATAAAAAAAGCAGTCTAAAAAGTTCATAATTTTTATACTTCTAGCAAGTTAAATAACATTTCAATATATTGGGCTGAACAACATATATGATAAAAATGATGTCACTGGTTCATTGTTCTTGTAACTACTAGAAAATGTGTAATTTTCTGTGAGTTCAACACAGTTGTATATATTCTAACTCAGTCTTTGTATTTGAGTTCAACACAGTTGTTTATCTTCTAACTCAGTCTTGCTCAGACTTGTTGAATATCAGAATCTCTTGGGAAGCTTGTGAAAGACATAGATTCTGAATCATTTTGTGGAGAGGATATAACTGGCAGAAATGCATGATCATTCCCTCATTATAAAGTTCATATACAAACTTCAAAAACTGGGGCCAAAGAGATAGTAAACCCAGTAGGGCACTTGCCTTGTGTGCAGCCAATCCAAGTTCTATCCCTGGCATTGTGAACGGTCCCCCAATCTCCAGAATAACCTCTTAAGCATAGAGCCAGGAGTAATCCCTGAATGCTGCTGGGTATGACCAAAAACAACAACAACAACAAAAGAATAAACTGCTCTGATTGACCAAGTATACAAATGTATATATGACTTCCCATAATTTTGAGGTTGAAATGCATTTTCCGCTATAAATGACTAGCAAATACTTCCCTCTAAAAGCATTTTACATTGCACAATGCCTAAATGTACTTTTCTTTAGTTTCCTTTCTTTGACATTCCTACATCTAAGCTGTCCTTGATTCACCTACATTTCATTGATGTGCCATCCTCCGTAAGCAGCACTTTCATCCTGACTTCCCTGCTCACAAATGTAGAATACCTTTTTTTTTTTTTCACTAAACAGTCATTAAGCACCTATCTGATGCTCCAGGCACTAAAAGTACAGGATAAAGATTCATAATTTTTCTCTTAGAGCTTATATTGAAGATAGGGCAGGAGTTACCAATCAAATCAATCAAGAAATATATCAGCAGAAAACTGAAATAGAGTGATATGAGAAAAGCAAATCAAGTAGCACCTTAGCTGACCATAGAGGTCTTCTCCAAGACTTTCAAATCTGGTGCAATTGTTACCATCAATGAGAATTCATGAGGACAGTCATCCCAGACTATTGGAGACAAAGACCTAGAGTTGGTGCATCTAAAGAATCAAAAGATAGCCATGGTGACCAAAGCAAGACACTTTTTTTTTAATTTTCAAAAACTACTTTATTTAAACACCATGGTTTATTAGGTTTTTGCCCACTGGTACAAAGTTGTTCATGATTGAATTTCAGTCATGTAGTGTACAGCACCCATCTCCAGTGCATATTTCCCACTACCATTGTCCCCAGTTTTCCTTTTGCCCTCCCCCCTGCCTTCTTCCCTACCTGCCTCTGGGCAGACATTTTACTTCCTCTTTCCTCCTCTCTCTCTCTCTCTCTCTCTCTCTCTCTCTCTCTCTCTCTCTCTCTCTCTCTCTGTCTCTCTCTCTCTCTCTGTCTCTGTCTCTCTCTCTCTCTCTTATTTTAGACAATGGTGTTTGCAATATTTGCAACACGATAGCATATCACTATATCTCCTTTCAGCACATATTTCTTTTCCAGAATGATCATTTACAACTATCATTATCCTAGTGTCTCCTTCTCTGTCCTAATTAAACTCCCCCACTATTTGAGACAAGCTTCCTGCCAGGAGGACTGATCCTCCTGGCCCTCATCCATATTGTGTCTGGTTATTATTACCATACTACCTTTTATTTTTATATATCCCAAATGATTATGATCAGTCTATGTTTATGCCTCTCCCTCTGACTCATTGCACTCAGGATAATACTCTCCATATTCATCCATATATAAGCAACTTCCATGACTTCATTTTTCCTAATATCTGCATAGTATTTCATTATGTAAACATACCACAGTTTCTTTAGCCACTCTTCTATTCATGGACACTTGATTTGTGTACAAATTCTGGCTATTGTAAATAGTGTTGTAATAAAAATAGGGATGCAGAGGGCTTTTTAGCATTATGTTTTAGGGTTCCTGGGGTATATTCTTTTTTGGAGAGGTCACACCCAGCAGTGCTCAGGGGTTACTTCCAGCTCTACATTCAGAATTCGCTCCTGGCAGGCTCAGGGGGATCATATGGGATGCCGGGATTCGAACCACCATCCTTCTGCATGCAAGGCAAGTGACTTACCTCCATGCTATCTCTCCAGCCCCAGTGGGGTATATTCTTAAGTGTTATAGAAGTAAGACAAATTAATAATATTGAGATAAATGAAAGAGGAGAAGAAAAAGCAAAGCTTTAGTTAAGGTAGTACTTGTTAAGATCAAACAAGGACTCTGTCTGAATTAACTTTAAACAAATAAAGTGAAGGAGAAGCATTCCAAATAAAGAGAATAATATGTGTCCATTTTTCATAACAGCATACATGCATTCCTAAAAACTAGAGAAAGGTCCATTGTGTCTCTGACACAATAATTAAGAGAAACTATGAACTATATTAAAACAAGAATATCAGACCCTCATAATCCCTTAGAAATTCAGGTATTGTCCAAAGTGAAACATTTTTGGAGAAGAATATTAATTAAAAGTTGTCTGTAGAGGATGGAGTGGTAAGGCATTTGCCTTGCTGGCGCTAGCCTAGGAAGGACTTTGGTTCAATCCCCCAGAGTCCCATATGATTCCCCAGGCCAGGGGCAATTTCTGAGAGCATAGCCAGGAGTAACCCCTGAGTGTCACCAGGTGTGACAAACAAAAAACTTTGTCTATAGAAAGAGTGTATTTGTGTGCCTAATAATATAGGGATTCAGAGGAGAGATTAAATAAGGTTTAAGAAGCTTGCCTTGTATGTGGCTTAATCTGGTGTCCAAAACAATGACAGGTGTCACTGGGCAAACAGTCAGGAAAGCCTCTATTCAATGCTAAGTGTGATCCAACCCCAGTCCCATATAATAAATTAGTTATAATATGCACACATAGAGCTAAGAGACAAGGCTTAAATTAATATATAAATTTGAATCTTATTCATATACACCTGCACATATCAAGTGTCTCTGAGACTTGGATGTTCTATTTAATGACATATACCTTTGATGGCTCACTCTTGAATGCCACATCTGACAGGCTGTACTAACAGAAATGGTTATTGTTGCCAAAACTTCATATTACACTTTAGTTCAGCACCATTTGACAAAGCAGAGGACTATTAATGAAGATACCAGAAGGCAAGAAATAAAAATTGCAACGCTGGCATCAGTGTGTAAAAGATGATCATTAAATCCTTGAGTCATAAATAGTATTTTATTTTATTGAAACCATTTTAATTTAAAAAGTCTTTTATAGTTGTATTTCAGACAAACAAGGAATAAGGACCAGACCAGTCTCACCACCAGTGTTGACCTCTCTCCACCATTGTTCCCAGAGTGCATCCTATACCACTTCCTGTGTCCTCTGGCTTGCCAGTATAATGGGACCATTTTAAGTTTACATTATTATAGTTTGGGCCTCTTAATTCTATTATTCTTGATTTTGGCTTGTGTATTTAGTTCTGTACATTTTTTATCTCCACCAATGCACCCAAGACCACTTGGTCCTTGATCCCATCTTTTCTTTCTCTTCTTTCTCTCCCTTCCTAATTTTATAGAAATGCAGAAATACGGGGTAAAATAAAGTAATTTACATTCCAAGGTTCTATGAAAAACATGAGAGCCCTTATCTAAAAGATTTATATATTTTAAAAAGTGGCAGTATTTTTTTGCATAGGTGTAAGTAAAATTTGGGGGAAAATAGAAAAAAAAAAAAACATTTGGCCTAAAAACAGAGTGTCTCTACCCAGGAAGCATCCTGCCATAAGTCCAACTACAGACTCTGAGCATGCTAACTTGTCTAACACCAAAAGTCTTTCTTCAAGGATCCAAGACAGTATTTTAAATGGGACAGACATTTGATCTCTTTCTCCTCTGAGTCATTATTTGTATAAAGAAAGGCAGTCGTCTTTTTGTATTGACTTTGTAGCTGTTCCCTTTGCTGTATTGGTTTATTGTTTTTAGGAGCTTTTCTGTAGACTCTATAGGGTCATCAATCTATATCATAATGTCATCTGTTGATAGAGTTTGACTTCTTTTCTTATTTGGATTTCTTTGATTTCCTTCCCTTATCTGATTGCTATTGCTAGGACTTCTAATACTATGTTGAATAAGATTGGAGACAGTGGACATCCATACCTAATGGCTGACTTTAATAAAATGCTTTCCGTTTTTTGCCATTAAGAATAATGTTGGCTGTGGGCTTTTTATAAATAGCTGTTATTTATTATCTTGAAGAGGGTTGCTTCCACACCTACTTTGCTGTGGGTTCATCATGAATGTGTGTTGGATTTTGTCAAGTGCTTTATATACTTCTAATGAAATGATTATGTGGTTTTTAATCTCTCCTTTTACTGATGTGGTGTATGATGTTGATTGATTTGCATATACTGAACCATCCTTTGTATCTCTCAGTTGAAACCCACTTGGTCATGAGATAATTTTTTGATGTGTTGTTAGATTATGTTTGCTAACACTTTGTTAAGGATTTTTGCATCCATGTTCATTAGTGAGATTAGTCTGTAGTTGTTTGTTTTCATAGTATTTTCATCGGTTTTGGGAATGAGGATGATATTAACTTCATAGAAGGCATTAAGGAGTATCCTTTTCTTTTCAATGTTTTGAAAGAGCCTTGGTAGTAACTCCACTCTGAATGTTTGATAAAATTCACCTGTAAACTCATCTCTTCCTGGACTTTATTCTTGGATAGCTTCTTAATTATTGTTTCAATTTCCTTGGGATTAGCCTGTGTAGGCTATCTACTTTCTCCTCATTCATTATTGGGAGATGATATTTTTACAAAAATCTGTCCATTTCTTCTAGGTTCTCTAGCTTAACTGAATAGTTGTTCATAATAAACTTACATGATGTCTTGGATTTACAATTCTGTTGTAATCTCTCCCATTTCATTTCTGTTCCAATTTATTTGAATATTTTCCTATTTTTCTTTTTGAGTATTGCCAGTGGTTTGTCTATCTTGTTTACTCTTTAAAAAAACAGTTCCTGGTTTCACCAATTTTTTGTATTTTCTTTGTTTCTGTATTGTTGATTTCTGCTCTGGTTTTTATTATTTCTTTTCTTCTGCTTCTATTTGGGTTCCTTTGCTGTTGGTTTTCCAGATACTTAAAGTGTCTTTATAGGCTGTTGATTTTGTCTTTTTCTTCTTTCCTAATGTAGGCCAGTATTGCTATGAGTTTTCCCCCAATTAATGCTTTTGCTGTGTTCCAAACAGTTTTGATAATTTGTTTCTTCTTTGTCATTTGTCTCAATGAATTCCTTTATGTTTTCCTTCATTTCTTTTTTGATCCAGTTGTTGTTGAGTATCATATTGTTTAGTCTCCAGATGTTATATTTTTTCTATATCTTCTTTATCACAATCAAACTTTACCTCTGTATTTTTGTCGTTTGATAAAGTACTTAATTTAATTCTTTTTTTCTAAGTTTTTTAATCTTTATTTAAGCAACTTGATTACAAACATGATTGTAGTTGGGTTTAATTGGTATGATTCTTATATTTGTGAATTTATTTATTTATTCTTATATTTGTGAATTTATTTATTTGTCCTAAAATGTGGTTTATCCTATAGACAGTTCCATGTGCACTTGAGAAGAATGTATATCCAGCTTTGGGAGAATGAAAGACCCTATACACATCCATTATTTCTATTTTTTTCTAGTTTCTCATTTAGGGTTTGTATGTCTTTGTTAGTGTTCTGCCTAGTGGATCGGTCAAGTGGCAATAGTGGCATGTTGAAATCTCTCTATCATGCTTCCATCCATATGTTTCTTTAGTTTTGTGAACAAAAACCTTACTTATTTTACTGACTACATTTGGGAATAAATGTTGATCAGAGTTAGCACTTCTTGATCTATTTATCCCCTGATTAATAAGTAGTGTCTATCTTTATCCCTTAGTCCTTTGCTGAGGTTGCAATTTGGTCTGATATGAGTATGACTGTCCAAGCTTTCTTTGGTTCTTCAGTAGCTTGTATAATTGTTTTTCATCCTTTTACTCACAGCCTGTGTTTATTCTTAAATTTTAAGAGTGTTTTCTACTGGAAACAGATGATTGGGTATTGTTTGCTGATCTAACCAGCTACTCTGTAACTTTTGATGGGAGAGTTTAGTCCATTGACATATAAGAAATCTATTAACAGAAAGAGTTATTGTGCCATTATATTGTATAGCATTGTTGCTGTTACATTTGAGTATTTTGGTTTATGAAATTGATCTTTGAGTAGTTCATTTAGAGTAGGTTTTGTTAGTACCTTCCATTTTCTTTCATCATTTTGTCTCTCCTTTTTGACTTCTTTATCAATGTTGGTTTGTAATTTGTCTTCAAGTTCATCTATGTGATTCTCCACCTGTGTGATTCTGCTACTGTGGCTTGTTAACATGTTTTTTAGTTTCTTCAGTTCCATTTGTATGGATTCTTTCATTTTCTGAAAGAGTTCTTTAAATTGGTTGAATTGTTTATCAATAGATTTATTAATTTTGCAGGGTAGTGACTCCTTTATTTCCATTGCTAAAACATTAAGTATTTATTTTAGGTCCTCATCTATAAAGCTCAGACATTTGAGTGGACTTGGAAATTTGTCAGGATTTTTCTCCATATTCCTAACTGCAGGTGTCTTCCTTAGTTTCCCCCATTGTTTTTTGTATTTGGTCATATGAATTTTGAATTTAGTCAAATGAAATCTTGGAGGTTCAGGATTGTTAAAAAGTGATCTTTTGAACTGATTGTATAATAGGTAACTAGATGTATATCTGCTTTAGAGGTTATTTTTTTAACAAGGTTATGTGAGCATGATTAAAATATTTCAAACTAATTTACTGGTTTGTTCAACTCCGCTGCTGTTACCCTACTGGAGAGGCCATCCATTGAGCTTTTCGATTTAGCTACCATGTTTTTCAGATCTCTTATTTCAGTTTGGAGTTTTCTGATTTTTGTTTTTGTGTTCTGTTCAGATCAATCTATGCTTTTTTTTTTTTTGAGTTCTACAAACATCTTCCATATTGCTATTTTATGTTCTTTATCCGAGAGGTTAATCAGATGGTTGGAATTTATTAGGTCATCCGAGCAATCATCTCCCTCAATGTCAATGAACTAAATTCACCAATTAAAAGACACAGAGTGGCAAAATGGGTCAAAAAGATTAATCCAACCTTCTGCTGCCTATAAGAAACACATTTGAATAGTCAGAACAAACATAGACTCAAAGTCAAAGGCTGGAGGAAAATCATCCAAGCAAATAACACCCTCAAAAAAGCTGGAGTGGCTATTTCAATATCTGATGACACCAACTTTATACTCAGAAAAGTGGTAAGGGACAAAGATGGACACTATGTACTAATCAAGGGAAATGTGCAACAGAAAGAGATCAGACTATTAAACATATATGCACTCAATGAGAGATCAGCAAATTATCTAATACAGTTACTGACAAATCTGAAAGAAGAAATCAATAATAACACAATAATTGTGGGAGACCTCAGCATGGCCCTATCAACACTTGATAGGTCAACCAAACTGAAACCCAACAAAAACATACTAGCTCTGAAAAGAGTAATGGAAGAAAGAGGACTAGTAGATATATATAGGACACTCTATCCCAAAAAACCTGGATACACATTCTTCTCCAATGTACATGGGTCATTCTCCAGGATAGAATACATGCTGACACATAAAACATACCTCCATAAAATCAAGAGGATAGAAATCACACAGGCTACCATTGCTGACCACAAGGCTCTGAAATTAGATGTGAACTACAAAGGCACACAGAAGAAACACATTAACAATTGGAAATTAAACACCCTGCTACTGAACAACCAGTGGGTCCGAGATGAAATCAAAAAGGAAATCAAAACTTTCCTGGAAACAAATGATAATGAAGATAAAAACTGTCAGAATCTATGGGACACATCAAAAGCGGTCCTGAGAGGAAAATATATAGCTCTACTAGCAGACATCAGGAAGGAAGAAGGGGCATACCTGAATAACTTAATGATGCAGCTCAAAAAATTAGAAAATGACCAACAAAAGGAACCAAAAATAGGGAGACAGAAAAAATAACAAAGCTGAAAGCAGAAATCAATGAAGTGAAAAACCAAAAAACAAACTGAAAGATCAATGAAAGCAGAAGTTGGTTCTTTGAAAAAATAAACAAAATTTAGAGACCATTGGCAAAACTCACAAAGAAAGAGAGAGAGAAACCTGATAACCCATACTAGAAATGAAAAGGGGGAGATCACAACAGATATTAGAGATCCAAAGGGTAATCAGAGAATACTTTGAGAAACTTTATGCTACTAAACATGGGAACCTAAAAGAAATGGAAAAATTCTTGGACACTTATAACCTTCCACCGTTAAGTAAGGAGGATGTAGCATATCTAAACACCCCCATCACTATTGAGGAAATTGAAACTGTAATCAAACATCTGCCCAAAAAGAAAAGCCCAGGCCCATATGGATTTACTAAGGAATTTTTTTCAAATCTTTCAAGAGGTGCTACTACCAATCATACCCAGGCTCTTCCATGAAATTGAAAAAATGGGAACACTCTCAAACAGCTTTTATGAAGCCAACATCACCTTGATACCAAAACCAGACAGAGATGCTGCCAAAAAAAAAAGAAAATTACAGACCAATATCCCTGATGAATGCTGATGCAAAGATCTTCAACAAAATCCTGGCAAATAGGATCCAATGCATCATCAAGAAGATCATACACTATGACCAAGTAGGTTTCATCCCAGGAATGCAAGGATGGTTTAACATCTATAAATCTATCAACATCATACACAACATCAACAACAAGAAAAATAAAAATAAAAATCACATGATCATATCAATAAATGCAGAGAAATCATTTGATAAGGTCCAAGACCTTCTTGATAAAAGCTCTCAGCAAGATTAAAATGAAAGGAACCTTTCTCAATCCAGTTGAAGTCATCTACCACAAGCCATGTCAAATATAATCCTCAATGGAGAAAAACTAAAAGCCTTTCCTCTAAATTCTGGTACAAGACAAGGCTGTCCACTCTCACCACTTCTCTTCAACATAGTACTGGAAGTGCTTGCTATAATGATCAGGCAAGAAAAAGATATCAAGGGAATCCAGATAGGAAAGGAAGAAGTCAAGCTCTCATTGTTTGCAGATGACATAATACTCTACTTAGAAAACCCTAAAGACTCTACCAAAAAGCTTCTAGAAACAATAGACTCATATAGCAAGGTGGCAGGCAACAAAATTAACACACAGAAATCAATGGTCTTTTTATACAGATTTAATGCGATCCCCTTAAAAATACCTATGACGTTCTTAAAAGAAGTGGATCAAACACTTATGAAGTTCATCTGGAACAATAAACACCCTCGAATAGCTAAAGCACTCCTAGGGAAAAGGAAAATGGGAGGCATTACTTTCCCCAACTTTAAACTGTACTACAAAGCAATAGTTATCAAAACAGCATGGAATTAGAAAAAAGACAGACCGTCAGATCAGTGAAATAGGCTTGAGTTCTCAGACAATGTTCCCCAGACATACAATCACCTAATTTTTGACAAAAAAGCTAGAAATCTTAAGTGGAGCAGGGAAAACCTCTTCAACAAGTGGTGCTGGCAGAACTGGTTAACCACTTGCAAAACAGCGAACATGGACCCCCAGTTAACATCATATATGTAGGTAAAATCCAAATGGATTAAAGACCTCGATATCAGACCTGAGACCATAAGGTATATAGAACAACACGTCAGTAAAACACTCCATGGCATTGAGACTAAAGGCATCTTCAAGGAGGAAACTGCACTTTCCAAACAAGTGGAAGCAGAGATCAAAAGATGGGAATACATTAAGCTGAGAAGCTTCTGCACCTCAAAAGAAATAGTGCCCAGGATACAAGAGCCACCCACCGAGTTGGAGAAACTATTTACCCAACACCCATCAGATAAGGGGCTAATATCCAAAATATACAGGGCACTGACAGAACTTTACAAGAAAAAAACATCTAATCCCATCAAAAAATGGGGAGAAGAAATGAACAGACACTTTGATAAAAAAGAAATACAAAAGGACAAAAGGCACATGAAAAAATGCTCCTCGTCACTAATCATCAGGGAGTTACAAATCAAAACAACGATGAGATACCATCTCACACCACAGAGATTGGCATACGTCACAAAGAATGACAACTATCAGCGCTGGCAGGGATTTGGAGAGAAAGGAACTCTTATCCACTGCTGGTGGGAATGCCGTTTAGTCCAACCTCTATGGAAAACTATATGGAGATTCCTCCAAAATCTGTAAATTGAGCTTCCATTTGACCCAGCTGTTTCACTCCTAGGGATATACCCTAAGAACACAAGAATACAATACAAAAACCCCTTTCTCACACCTATATTTATTGCAGCACTATTCACAATAACCAGGCTCTGGAAACAACCAAGATACCCTTCAACAGACGAATGGCTAAAAAAACTGTGGTACATATACACAATGGAATATTATGCAGCTGTCAGGAGAGATGAAGTCATGAAATTTTTCTATATATGGATGTACATGGAATCTATCATGCTGAGTAAAATAAATCAGAGGGAGAGAGAGACACACACACAGAATAGTCTCACTCATCTATGGGTTTTAAGAAAAATAAAAGTCATTTTTGCAACAATCCTGAGACAATGAGAGTAGGGCTGGAACTTCCAGCTCACTTCATGAAGCTCACCACAAAGAGTGGTGAGTGCAGTTATAGAAATAACTACACAGCGAACTACCATATTCATGTGAATGAATAAGGGAACTGGAAAGCCTGCCTGGAGTACAGGTGGGGGTGGGGTGGGATGGAGGGAGATTTGGGACATTGGTGGTGGGAATGTTGCACTGGTGAAGGGGGTGTTTTTTACATGACTGAAACCTAATCACAATCATATATATACAATCAAGATGTTTAAATAAAGAAAAAATAAATAATTTAAAAATAATTAAAATTATTGAAGAGTAAAAAAATAAATAAATTACTCATACTATTAAAAAAGAGGGAAAACTTTTTTAATTGCCCTAAAAGGGTAGTTACTTTACAGAGTAAGGAAATGAGTGGGATAAATAAAAAGAATAGTGTAAATTCTGTGCTGACAAAATAGGTTCTTCTTCCATCTCCCTCAAATGCTAGTCAGATTGCTACTCCTACTATCAATGTTTTTAAGTCTTTTCCCCTCTACTGAATTTACTTCTGCATCCCCTTTTCACAATTCTCTGCCACTGGAGACAAGAAAATGGCCTGTGAGTAAAATAGCCCATGAGTAAAAAAGGGTGTCTGATAATAGACATGAGCTCCAGTGCTAGTCAATAGGAGCAGTTCATGCTGCTTATATCTTCAGATTAATGAGAAGATTTGGATACCAGCCTAGGTATGAATCATGACTTTTCCACATCCACTAGTCTAGCAAGTCACTTCCTATCCCAGACCCTTTAGCTTAATTACTAAAAGATATACTTGACTGATAAGTATGTTTTAAAGATTTAAAGAGTCACTATGGAAAATTATATGGTATTTGGAAAATAATAATCTGCAAGCAAATGTTAGCTGTAAATAATTTTCTATATATCTCAAATGTCTTCCCAGTTCCGAGCAACTTCAGGTTCTATCACAACTGTGACTTTGCTCATGAAATTTATCTAGAAATCTAAAGCATTTTCTCACAATTTACCTTAGTCACCTGGCAGAAATCCAGGCAGCTTTCCTACCTCATGGTTAGGATTAAAACTCCTGTCTAGATAATCTCCTTGTAGTCTAGTCTGCTCACCTCTGTATTATGTGATTGTGCAATGACTTTATGGACTGTACCCTGGGCCAAAATCTCTTGAGATTAGAAGCTGTATCCTACATTTAGTCATACACCTGTACTTAAGATTAGATGTAGCACACAGGAAATGACTGTCAGGGTTTTAGAAAGATCTGAATATGGAGTTAGAATCATGCAAATAAAACTTTTTGTCCGGGCTGTGTTGTGAAATTTCCACAGGCATGTTACCATGTTTGGGAACTCAATTTGTGGTCTGGAGAAAGGTGCGTTTGATGCCTGACTTATGATATTGTTGTGACCATTTGAATAGCCAGAGGAATGTGAAGTAGGTTTGCAATTACTTTTGCATCCCCTTCAGGATTCTCTGGTGTGCAGTAAAATCCTTCAAAATGCACTTAACCCTCAACTCAGTGGTTCCTATGGCCTGCTCCCTTTATTAGGCTGCTTTCAGCTTCTGCTAAGAGTCCAACCCTGCCACCTGTCTGGTAAGGCATTGAGACCTGGAATTTTCCTTCTGTCTCTTTTAATAAATGCAGGTACAGCTTTCTTGAACAGGCTGTCAATGGGCAATAAGAATCTGGACTGCACAATTAAATGAAACAAATGCTTAACCGTCTCCATTAATGGTTGTAATGCTCAAGAAACCCTTATATCCTGGGTAACCAAGATCCCAGAGTCAGTGTGTCACAAGCACGGTTTACTGCTTGCAAGATATTGCATTGTTTCTGTATTCTTTACTTTAGTTTTCTCTTAAGCATAGGAATTCACATAGCCATGCAAAATGGAAGAGGGTAGGAGACTATGATAGCAGCTCTTCAGGAAAACAATTAACCTGCAAATGATTAACAGTATCCCCTGCTTAACCTCAGCTTTTAAGAGACCTACAATACATGACCCAATACATGGCCTTTTCCATCATAGTTTTTAAAATCCACCACGTACTTTCCACAGTCTGTGGCTTGTGAGACCTGTGGAGGTACGTTTACAAGGTATCTAAAATTAAACTAAGCAAAGACTTAGATGCTTCTCCCATCATCTAAACAGGAACATGACTGGTTTGGGGAAAGTTCTGGCAGAAGTTACAAATCCAGAATCCTTAGGAAACCTGGTGTTTATCTAAATCAGACTGGAACACATTATTGGTAGTCCTGTTTATACCATAAGCAAAAACTTCCATATAAATATAAATTCGGGGCTCTATTGACTGAATTTTAATTCAATCATCCTGTAAAAAATTGATTATCTTTGCTTGTCGTTCAAGTTTAAGAAAAATTGGCATTAGCTGTGATGTATGCTTTTACTTTCTGGGCTAAAAAATAAAAGATTAGATACAATCCTACTTCCTGGAATATGACTTTTAATTTAATTATTTAACCAACATTTATTCAGCACCTACTATGTGCTGGTTGAAATAACTTGAAAAAATTAAAAGACAAGATTTCTGAGGTCAATAGATGAATAAAACAGAAAGATTAAAAAAACAGCTCCCAGTGGTAAAAGATGAAATAGTTTATGGTCTCTCAGAGAACCTAAGCAGGTTTAAGACCCATTAGGTATGATATAAATACTGATAGTTAGTTGTGAGTGTACGCAATTTTTACTTGCACCAACTATGAGATGGAATTTGTCTCTTCATCATCAACGTTGAACATGCAGACATCTAGGAAATAAAGAGGCTCAGCTAGAAAATGATAGGCTGAGGAGAGGGATGAAAGGTGATTAAGGAGCCTTGATTACTATTTACCAAAAAGCCAACACCTTTACTGAACACCCTGTTGGTGGGGATACAATATTCACTTTTTTTTATCTGCCACCTCTCCCAAAAGAAGACATTCCAGAGACTTTTACATTAGCTTCCTCTTTGAAATGTACCCTTTTACTATGGGAAAGCTTACCTCAGATAGATTATCATAGGGGGCCGGAGAGATAGCATGCAGGTAAGGCGTTTGCCTTTCATGCAGGAGGTCATCGGTTCGAATCCCGGTGCCCCATATGGTCCCCCGTGCTTGCCAGGAGCAATTTCTGAGCCTGGAGCCAGGAATAACCCCTGAGCGCTGCCGGGTGTGACCCAAAAACTACAAAAAAAAAAAAAAAAAAAAAAAGATAGATTATCATAGATAGACAGATGCCTGTTATATTTTTCCTTCTTCTTCTGTTACTTATTCTAAACAATAAATAATGTATTAAGAAGATCGTCTTGGCTTTCAGATCGTGAGGCCCTGTCTCCATGCTTTTTTCTGTTATGTCTATATTATTTTTTAATTCTTATTGGCCCTTGATTCAGCCTATCCATTGGGGCCAACCCCCAGCACATCAATACAGTAAAAATGATGGGTTATGACTTCAAAATGACCAAAATTTAGGAGGTGATCAGTAAGCATTAAAATCCTTCCTCTTGTGCTATCAGATCAAGAGCTGGAGACTATCAGAGGTTTTGAAGAAGGAAGAACCAGATCTGAGTTCCAGTTCTATAATTTACTCAATGAATTTAGAAAAGTCACTTCTTGTTGCAATGCCTCATATCTTATATGGAGATAATGCTTCCTGACTGGTTGCTGAGAGATCTCCATTGACACATGTAAAGCCCTGAAAAGGCTAGGGAGTCACCTAGTCCAACCAAATTCCTTTGGTCCATGAAATTTCTCTTTCCGTAAGAGAGTAAGAAACACATTTAAATGCTCTTTCTAGAAAATTCTTGTCCTGAAGTACCCAATGTATCAGAAATCATAAAAAAATTTTGGTAAAAGAATGTGTCTCCCTCTCACCTTGAACATATGTCATGTGGACCCAATTTAGATTCCAGGTGATTAGACAGCAACCATCCAATCCCAAACCATAAATCCCAGACATAGAACCGACACCATTTTCCGCAACAGCTCCAGGAACCAATCTCCCTCTGGGATATTCATAATACTGCTCTGACACCAACATGTGCAGGTTTTGATATGACATCTTGACCATGAGGAAATGGCAACAACTTGGTCTAAGAGCAGGTTGTCTTACCTCATCTCCTAACGATAAGATAAAATCAGAAGACATGTCATCCTTTGATTTGTACAAAAGCCAAGTTCGCTATCTACAGAAGACTGACTGTGATATCCATGACTGGGCAGAACTTATCCTGGGACCAATAAAAAAAGACCCTAGTCTAGGTCTTGGCCTATGATCTGTACAACAACCAAGATCTCTAATTCTAGAGGTTTGACTGAGATAACTGGAACCAAGAAGATCTTCTGGAAACATAATGAAAGACTCTATCCTATGCTTAGTCCTAGGATTGGAGCAAAAACCAAGACCACCAACTACAGAAGGTTAATTAAAAAGACAGTGATGATGGAACAGAAATCCTAGAACCGTAAAGAAAGATTGCATCCTAGACTCCATCCTTGACCTCTGCTAATATCAAGATCTCCAGCTACAAAGGCATGATTTTATTATCCACAATGGAACAGAAAGTTTCCAGACACCACAAAAGACCTAGGGGAGAGTAAAAGAACATGTATGGAGCCTGTAGTTATTCTCATGACAGTATATTTCAAGGGCGGAGAAACCCTATATCTCTTGGGCCAAGGGATTCCCTTTCTAATCTCCCCAATGTTTACTATGCCTATGCAAGAAAAAAAAGAGAAGCACAAATTAATTTTTTTCTTTGGTTTTGTTATTGTTGTTTATTGTTTGCTATTTTTGTGCTTTGTTTTGTTTTAATTTCAGGACTGTGGTTATTGTGTGGTTGTTGTCTTTATTGCTGTGATGCTTTCAAATTTTTTGTTTGATTTTTTATTTTATTTTTTTTGTATTGTTGTTATGTTTTTCTTCCTTTTTCCCTTTCTTCTCTTAAATTGATATTTATAGCCTCTAGAAGGATACTTCTCATTTTTTGCTTGTTTGGCATTGGTGGTGTAGAGGTGAGCATAGCTGCCTTCTATTTTTTGCTTGTTTTATTTTTGCCCCATTCTTTCCTTCAAACAGAACCACATAACTTGAATTATCTTGTTCCACCTCACAAATTGAGGGGTAAATAATGGAGGGTACCAAGAACCAAACAGTCGTATGAACATTTAAGTAGAAATAAAAAAAATGATCAGATTTAAACACCAAATCCAAAGCCAACAACAACACAATCCATACCCAATCTACAACATGCTAAACACAGAGGGGACTACTTATACTAGCAGCCCAGGGAGGGGTGGGGGTGGTAAAGAAGGAGGATATGGGATGCATGCTGGGAACAGGGGTGGAGGGAGGACAACATTGGTGGTGGGAATGCTTCTGATTCAATGTTCCGATGTACCTAAAATATTACTGTGAAAGATTTGTAATCTACTTTGGTCAAAATAAAAATTAAAAAAAAAATGTGCCTCCAAATTTTCAGTAATGAAGCAAAAAAAAAAAAAAAAAGTATTTTAACTTGCCCTTTCAAAAGTAATTTGCCCAAAGTCAAAAAGTGAGATATTCACCATATTTCCAATCTTCCATAGGAGAAACATAAAATAGCAAAGAGTTCCCCAGGAACCTCCAAACAGAGGGTACTTTGCAGGTACATGTGAATACTCCTTCTTCCTGAGGCCTGAACTGAAAAAAGAAAATTGTACAAATCCCTCAGGGCTGAGGGAAAAAAGCAGATTATATTTACAGTTTTATCAGGAAAAAATACATAGCTCAGGATCTGTAACTAAACAGTTCCTTGGGGTCCCTTAAGCTCTATTGGCAAGATTCAAGGGAAACAGCTAAAGCACAGCGGCTGAATTTTCACCTCCACGTTATGTTCTGATAAATGCAAAATGGGAGCTGATCTGAACTTGTTTAGATGAACTGAAAGAACGATGAGGCAGAACCTTGGGATATTATGGCCTTTCTGAGCTTTATTATATGTGACACTATCTCATCTTCTACATGCTGGGAAAACTATGGAAATCACCCTTTTTATCACTGAGCCAGTGACAGTAACACTTAGGAAAAACTGTCACATTTTGGGATAGAATATCTATCTCAGGCAGCAATGGGTTATGCTGAGATGCATAGAAAACTTATTCAGTAATGCAATGTAAAGCAGTCTCCAGAGCTGTGGCCTTGAGAGGGAAACTTGTTGATTCCACCAATCACCAATCTCTTATCCAGGGTTGTAACCAGTCTGTATATCATTCAAAGTCAGCCCTTACTCAGTACATTCTTTTTTAAGCAGGGTGAAGAGGCATAAACGGGGGTATTTTAAGTGGCACTTGGG